>NC_092247.1:3072060-3312060 GCF_036320965.1 Panulirus ornatus | reverse complement strand
GCATGGTCCCCCATGGTCCCCAGTTTCCTCCCTAACCATCCCCCCTGGCTCACACCAACCCTTCTGGGCCTTCATTTTGGACCCTGCTACATGTCTCCGGCACAGGAACTCGGGCCCCACCACCTGGCCTAGCTCAGCCCCATGGTCCACGCCAGACTTCAGACCACCGCCACCCAAGGCAAACGCCCCCTCCCCTTCCCACAAGGGTAGGAAATAATACGAGGAAAATCTCAGGTTCGGCCTCGGGCGACCTCAGGTTGTCTGCGAACAAACATTTTCGTCGTAAATGTCCAATTTGGCGGAACATGAAGTGAACACGGGTCCTGAGCGTGTTTTGATGGACCCATGGCGAACCATTTGGCCTCGGACCTTTTGTGGATATTGGATGCAGTGCGATGGTGCACAAACATCCCGACAGATTTGATATATATTAAACGATCGATTAGTAACGATATATATATATATATATATATATATATATATATATATATATATATATATATATATATATATATATTTTATCCCTGGGGATAGGGGTTTAAGAATACTTCCCACGTATTCCCTGCGTGTCGTAGAAGGCGACTAAAAGGGGAGGGAGCGGGGGGCTGGAATTCCTCCCCTCTCGTTTTTTTTTTAAATTTTCCAAAAGAAGGAACAGAGGGGGGCCACGTGAGGATATTCCAAAAAAGGCCCAGTCCTCTGTTCTTAGCGCTACCTCGCTAATGCGGGAAATGGCGAATAGTTTAAAAAAAAAAAAAAAAAAAAAATATATATATATATATATATATATATATATATATATATATATATATATATATATATATATATATAATCTTTTTTATTTATTTATTTTGCTTTGTCGCTGTCTCCCGCGTTTGCGAGGCAGCGCAAGGAAACAGACGAAAGAAATGGCCCAACCCACCCCCATACACATGTATATACATACACGTCCACACACGCAAATATACATACCTATACATCTCAATGTACACATATATATACACACAGAGACACATACATATATACACATGTACATAATTCATACTGTCTGCCTTTATTTATTCCCATCGCCACCTCGCCACACATGGAATAACATCCCCCTCCCCCCTCATGTGTGCGAGGTAGCGCTAGGAAAAGACAACAAAGGCCCCATTCGTTCACACTCAGTCTCTAGCTGTCATGTAATAGTGCCCGAAACCACAGCTCCCTTTCCACATCCAGGCCCCACAGAACTTTCCATGGTTTACCCCATACGCTTCACATGCCCTGATTCAGTCCATTGACAGCACGTCGACCCCGGTATACCACATCGTTCCAATTCACTCTATTCCTTGCACGCCTTATTTGTGTGTGTGTGTGTGTGTGTGTATTGGTAGCCACATGTTTATATATGTCGATAGCCTTGTGTGTATATAAACACGCACATATCCCAGCCGAAACCAGGTATCCATTTATCAACCAGCCTCGAGAGGTGAATGAACACCTGGGTTGGGTGTAGGCCGACTGCAGCGACCAGGATTCGAAACCCATGCGGGTACGATCTCGAGCGGGTCTGTGCTGACTCATGGGCAGTAACGCTTAACCGCATCGTGTGTGTGTGTGGATAAGCCCTGGTTAGTTTGGCCCAGCACGGAATTGCCTTGTACTGCTTGAGCCTCGTTACCTACCTATTGTCTGCCCAGACGGTCTTAGTGTGAGGTTCCTTCCCTCGTGTCGACCACTGTCTCTCTCTCTCTCTCTCTCTCTCTCTCTCTCTCTCTCTCTCTCTCTCTCTCATGTTACTGTTCCTTTTTTGCTTTCTTTGTAATAGTGTTTTTTTTTAACATTTTTTTTTCTCCCTCGCTCGAACATGTTTGACATGGGGTAGACCCTGCTTGATATTCCGTAGCAGCAAAATACGAAGAAAGAAAACACAAATAAAAACAATTGTAACAAGATTTTTAGGCTGTTTAGTACCATTCCTGCTCTCCGAAATAACTGTGCTCTAAAGAGTTAGTGTCTGTCGCATTCATGGGTTTATTAAGGCGGTGACTCGTCTCTCTCTCTCTCTCTCTCTCTCTCTCTCTCTCTCTCTCTCTCTCTCTCTCTCTCTCTCTCTCTCTCTCTCTCGCCACGACGCCTGGCTTATCCTAGCTGCCATGGGAGGAACTCGAAGTCAACTTGAATGGTAAATCACCAAGAGTCTGTTATTATTGACCCAGTCCTTTCTCTATGGTAAGAAATCTTTTCATATATGCGACAGGTAATCCTGGAGATATGAACTGTCTTTCCTTGTATTGATTTAAAGAAAAGGGGGTAGAAGACCTCCCAAACCATCGTAAGGTAAGGTAACAGGGTACAGCTGTGTGGGGGGTAGAAGACCTCCCAAACCATCGTAAGGTATACGTAAGGTAAGGTAACAGGGTACAGCTGTGAAGGGGGTAGAAGACCTCGCAAACCATCGTAAGGTATACGTAAGGTAAGGTAACAGGGTACAGCTGTGTGTGGGGGGGGGGGGGTGTAGAAGACCTCCCAAACCATCGTAAGGTATACGTAAGGTAAGGTAACAGGGTACAGCTGTGTGGGGTGTAGAAGACCTCCCAAACCATCGTAAGGTATACGTAAGGTAAAGTAACAGGGTACAGCTGTGGAGTCAAAGACATCCAAAGGCATCGTGAAATTATAATGCTTACCTCTCTCTCACTGATCGTCTACAGCAGTGTTAGTCAATACAGTGATTGTTAGGATGACAAACAATAAACAACATTGCCTTTTAGCGTCGCGAGAACGAGACAGGAGCAAACAAACAGTTGTGTGCGGACGGACATGGACGTCGGGGAAACAAAGGTAAACAGAGCGTTCCAAGGCGGACCGGGAAGGGGGCAAACAGCGCCCTACTAATGGCTAGGCTGGGGCGAAATTTAGCTGTCGACATTGCATGACCAACACAAACACAAGCACGACAAGGACAAGCCAGATATGGACCGTAATTGAATCGTCTAGACGTAAACACAGAAAGACATATTTAAACCAGTACGCAACGTTGGGAGAGGTTGCCTTCTTGAGTACGATGGTACGACCCCCTGAGCACGATGGTACGACCCCTTGAGCACGGTGTTACGACCCTTGAGCACGATGGTACGACCTCCTGAGCACGATGGTGCGACCCTTGAGGACGACAGTACGACCCTTGAACACGAAGGTATGACCCTTGAGCACTAAGGTACGACCCCTTGAGCACGAAGGTGCTACCCTTGAACACGAAGGTACAACCCTTGAGCACGACAGTACGACCCATGAACACGAAGGTACGACCCTTGAGCACGACCTTACGACCCTTGAGCACGACCGTACGACCCTTGAACGCAACGATACGACCCTTGAGCTTGGCGGAACTACCTCCAACATGACGGTGCTCTCACTGAAGACTGCGTTACGATCTTTGGGCTCGCTGCTCGACCTCTTTGGGTACAATTTTGGCCATCGACCCTGATCCTTAAGGGTCAAACCAACCAAGGGCTAGGCTAACGTACCCCAGAGGGAGTCGGTCTTACGATCGCGCTCAAGGGAATAATTGCAGCCCTTGAGACCTTGCAAAGGGCAGTGAGAAACATGAGGTTTGCCCGTATCAACTGGTGATGCAATGAGGTGGCACTTGTAAGCAAGTTATGAGACAGCGACCAGACATGTTGGAGCAGAGAAAGAGGCAAGTAAAGCGCTGTTGAAGAAACAGTAAAAGGAGGGCAAATGAGAGAGCCTGGCAGTGAAGTCGAGTACGTAGTTCAGTGTAAACAACACTGTGTACGAAGACGGCGAAGCCTTTGAAACGCTTAAGCTTAAGAAAGTCAACATAAGCTTATAGCGATGTTAAGGGTATCTTATGAGCCATCCTGTAGTGGTTGTTTGAAGCTGGAGGAGAATTCTCGGGACAGCGAAGGTAGTTAAGTGCTTTGTGATCTACCTGACGCGCTAAAAAGGAGGAATAAGATCGTAGACTAACTTTATTACACTGACAAGAATCGCTGAGCGCGGCTGTGTTCTGGCAGAGGCGTACGATAGTTTTATCAGATGTCATAGGCGTACGATAGTTCATCAAATGTCAAAGGCGTTCGATAGTTCATCAAATGTCAAAGGCGTACGATAGTTCATCACATGTCAAAGGCGTACGATAGTTCATCAAATGTCAAAGGCCTACGATAGTTCATCACATGTCAAAGGCCTACGATAGTTCGTTAAATGTCAAAAGACGTACGATAGTTCATCACATGTCAAAGGCGTACGATAGCAAACCAGCCGCGCTGTCAGACGTACTATAATATTTTTAGTCTGCGAGGCTCAACATTGATCACAGCCCAAACGTATCGTACGTTTCTTTGTTGCAGCAGATGTGAATGCAGGATTTCATCTAAATCTGCCCACTGTATTTATTTGATCTTTTTTTTGTGTGCCTATTCGCTTTCAGGAGCAACAGTTTAGTTCTCTCATACTTAACAGCAAATCGGGTGCGTTTTTTTAAAACTCCGTCAACATTGTTTTGAATATCCAGAGATATTGTTACCAGCTTCGACTCTTTTAAAGCATTTTACAATGAATTATCAAGTATTTATTTATTTTTTTAAAGTAGTTTACACGTATTGGAATTGTTTCCTAACTCGTAGCCATTATTAATTCGCCAAGGGACGCTCATTACGAACTTAAGACTCAGTTTTGCTCGAATGCGCATAATGTCCACTCCCTCCTCGAGGGATATCGTACCAGGAACGTACCACAGGGCACGTAAGTTGCTGATGTCTTATAACAGGGAAGAGGTCCACGTATTGTAACGATGGTCCGGTTTGGTCCGCGTATTGTAACGATGGTCCGGGAGGTCCGCGTATTGTAACGATGGTCCGGTATGTCCGCGTATTGTAACGATGGTCCGTTAGGTCCGCGTATTGTAACGATGGTCCGGGAGGTCCGCGTATTGTAACGATGGTCCGGTAGGTTCGCGTAAGTAACGATGGTCCGTTAGGTCCGCGTATTGTAACGATGGTCCGGGAGGTCCGCGTATTGTAACGATGGTCCGGTAGGTTCGCGTAAGTAAAGATGGTTCGGTAGGTCCTCGTATTGTAACGATGGTCCGTTTGTTTAGCTCCGAATGTAACGCAACCGTTAACGGTAACTGTGCCATAGTGGAAGACCTCAGTGCTCCTGTTAATCCCTGGTGGGGGGGTCTGTTTCTACCGTTGATGCTTGGGTTTAGTTTCTGTTGTTCGAGTTGTTTCCGCCGTTGATGTTTGGGTTCTGTTCTGTTGGTGGCTGGATTCCCGTTTCTCCTGTTGATGCTCGTCTTCTGCTTCTGTTTCACCAGAAAACTTCGGTTCCGTTTTATTAGTATAGGTCCAAACGCATCACATCATTATTCATAAAATAACTTAAAATTTCCCACACTTTTGCCTCGAGTAAATAAATTTACCGTATTGACTGTAAACTTATTATGTAATGAACCAATTATTTTTTTCTTATATGGAAAAGAAATTTATATAATTATCTTGCCTTTAAGGATCTGATAAAGACCCTGTGTAACCTGTGTACTTCTGTACCGCAACGGTTCTCTGGCTATGAATGATGGACACTGTATTGAATTAGCCGCTGACAGCGACACAGAGAAATTAGTTTCCGTTTTCCCTGTGGGTACTCGAGGGTCCCGTTCCGTTTTTTTCCTTGCTGGGTTCTTGGGGTCCCGTTCCGTTTTTTTCCTTGGTTTCTGGGGTCCCGTTCCGTTTTTTTCCTTGTTGGTTCTTGGGGTCCCGTTCTGTTTTTCCTTGTTGGTTCTTGGGGTCCCGTTCTGTTTTTCCTTGTTGGTTCTTGGGGTCCCATTCCATTTTCCCCTCCCTGTTGGTTCTTGGGTCCCGTTCCGTTTTCCCCTCCCTGTTGGTTCTTGGGTTCCATTCTGTTTTCCCCTCCCTGTTGATTCTCGGGGTCCTGTTCCTGCTGCCGTCGTTGTTTAGGTTCATTCCTTTACTCATCACGACGGAGGTAAAAGACCATCGCGCATTTGACGTTCGCTGATGTGGCGGTTGTGGTGGTGTTAACGAAGTTGTGTGTTGTGGCGCTCGCGCAGGCGCGGAGCTCCAATGCATGTTGTTCGTTAGCTGTGTTTACGATGCCCAGGCAGTGTTGATGGTGCCAATCGTTGGCTGTCTGCGTGGTGCCACATCTGGGCCCCCTAGTGGCCACAGCCTTACCAGTGGTTGTTGGTTTTGGCCAGCCGTGTGTGATGGTGGCCCTGGCCTCACTGCCAACTTGGCAAGAGGTGTGGCCCTGGCCTTCTCTTACCAACGTGGCCATGGGTATGTATGTGTGGCCCTGGCCCCTCTATACCAACTTGGCCCAGGTTATGTATGTGTGGCCCTGGCCCCCTCTGTGTTAACATGGCCAGGTGTTTATGTGTGGCCCTGGCCTCTCTCCCGAGTTGCAGTGTACAGGGTGCTGGCCACCTGTTTATTATTTACGATGTGTTGCCGGTGGGGGCCAGCAATGCAGGCAAGTGCCTCCCCACCTCTCACCCCACAACCTCTCCCTCCTTCCCCCTCCCCACTAACACCCTCTCCCCATTCCATTACCCCCCCCCCTTTCCCACCACCTCTGCCAGGCTGAACCCACACACACACCTCCTCTCCCTTTAAACCCCTTTCCACCTCATCACCCTTGTACCCCTTCCCCTCCCCAACCTAAGTAATCCCCCTTGTTCTTCGCCCCACATCCTCGGCTTCACCCCACCCCACACCCCACCTGTGCTGACCTGCGAGGAAGGGGGGGAGGAGTTTATTCCTGGGTCTTGGGGCGTTGGGGTGAATGGATGCGAGTTCCGCTTTATAGCTTAGTTTTATGCGCTGGCCTCTATGGCCACGGGGGCTATTAAGGCAATATTGTGCATACTAGCGTTCATGCAGTAGGCTGCTGTATCGTGTGTATGTTTGTGTTGGAGCGACCAAGGAACACGTCTGATCCGTTCGCATTAGGATGATCGGGAGGTAGATACTCATCACTAAATTCAAAACCTACAGTTGAATATTTATCATTTATTGAAATAAATAAAAGTTTTTTTTTTTTTTTACGAACGCGTGAGTTAAATGGTACGGAGGGACCTTCCCGTCTGGCCTTCCAGTAGTTGTAGTTTTGAATGTTGATACGAGAGAGAGTGGGTTTTATGGCCTCGCGGCGCGGTGATTGGCTAGGAAGGGAAATACGTCATGGGTAACTGCCGGCGGTCAGCCAATCACAAGCCTCAGATTCAGAGCCACGCCCCCTTCCCCTCCCTTCCCTCCCTCCCCCACGGCACGCGAGGGACAGCGTTGCAGTCATGTGTGTGTGTGTGTGTGTGTGTGTGTTTTAATCCCCTAAGCAAGACGCTATTCCCCCTTGATGGACGAAATCGTGTGGTCTGTGGCGTGACCCCACACGACCAGGTCAAAGGCCGTACCATCAACGTACCTTAAAGGTGGTACCATCGTATCCTAGGGTCATACCTTTGTACTTAAAGGTACTTTACCTTCGTAAGGTAAAGGTAACAGGGTACAACTGTGGGGGTGAGAAGACCTAAAACCATCGTTAGGTATACTAAGGTAAGGTAACAGGGTACAGCTGTGTGGGGGTAGAAGACCTCCCAAACCATCGTAAGGTATACGTAAGGTAAGGTAACAGGGTACAGCTGTGGGGGGGTATAAGACCTCCCAAACCATCGTAAGGGATGTGTAAGGTAAGGTAACAGGGTACACAGTTGTGGTGGGTAGAAGACCTCCCAAACCATCGTAAGGTATACGTAAGGTAAGGTAACAGGGTACAGCTGTGGGGGGGTATAAGACCTCCCAAACCATCGTAAGGGATGTGTAAGGTAAGGTAACAGGGTACACAGTTGTGGTGGGTAGAAGACCTCCCAAACCATCGTAAGGTAAGGTAACAGGGTACAGCTGTGTGGGGGTAGAAGACCTCCCAAACCATCGTAAGGTATACGTAAGGTAAGGTAACAGGGTACAGCTGTGGGAGGTTAGAAGACCTCCCAAAACCATCGCCCAGAATCTCTGATAGATTCCAACGTCCGCCAGCAATATTAGACTGAACGATGAGAGAGAGAGAGAGAGAGAGAGAGAGAGAGAGAGAGAGAGAGAGAGAGAGAGAGATGGCGGCGGTGCTGAGATAAACACGGAAGACGTGCAGACCTCCCGGGGGCCTCATCCCTCAAGATCAGCGGCCGGAAGGCAAACAAAATTAACGCACACTCTGGCGCGTCTTCCTCACAGCGCCCACGCCAGGTGTCCCCCCCTCTTCCCCCAACCTCATCCCCCACACACATGGGTACAGAACAACTAATGATGATAATAATAATGATATGATAATAATAATGATATGATAATAATAATGATAATAATAATAATTATAATGATAATAATAATGATAATAACAATAAGTGATAATGATAATAATGATAATAATAATAATTGATAATAATAATAATAACAATAAGTGATAATGATAATAATAATAATAATAATAATAATAACAATAAGTGATAATAATGATAATGATAATAATAATAATTGATAATAATAATGATAATGATAATGATAATGATAATAATAATAATAACAATAAGTGATAATGATAATAATAATGATAATAATAATGATAATAATAATGATAATAATAATGATAATAATAATAATTGATAATAATAATAATAATAATAATAATAATAATAATAATTGATAATAATAATGATAATAATAATAATAATAATAATAATAATAATTGATAATAATAATGATAATAATAATGATATGATAATAATAATGATATGATAATAATAATGATATGATAATAATAATGATATGATAATAATAATAATAATAACAATAAGTGATAATAATGATAATGATAATAATAATGATATGATAATAATAATGATAATAATAATAATAACAATAAGTGATAATGATAATAATAATAATAATAATAATAATAACAATAAGTGATAATGATAATAATAATAATTGATAATAATAATGATAATAATAATGATATGATAATAATAATAATAACAATAAGTGATAATGATAATAATAATGATAATGATAATAATAATAATTGATAATAATAATGATAATAATAATAATAACAATAAGTGATAATGATAATAATAATGATATGATAATAATAATGATAATAATAATAATAACAATAAGTGATAATGATAATAATAATAATAATAATAACAATAAGTGATAATGATAATAATAATAATAACAATAAGTGATAATGATAATAATAATAATAACAATAAGTGATAATGATAATAATAATAATAATAACAATAAGTGATAATGATAATAATAATAATAACAATAAGTGATAATGATAATAATAATGATAATGATAATAATAATAATAATAATAATAACAATAAGTGATAATGATAATAATAATAATAATAACAATAAGTGATAATGATAATAATAATAATTGATAATAATAATGATATGATAATAATAATGATATGATAATAATAATGATATGATAATAATAATGATAATAATAATGATATGATAATAATAATGATATGATAATAATAATGATATGATAATAATAATGATATGATAATAATAATGATATGATAATAATAATGATATGATAATAATAATGATATGATAATAATAATGATAATGATAATAATAATAATAACAATAAGTGATAATGATAATAATAATAATAACAATAAGTGATAATGATAATAATAATAATAACAATAAGTGATAATGATAATAATAATAATTGATAATAATAATGATAATAATAATGATATGATAATAATAATGATATGATAATAATAATGATAATGATAATAATAATAATTGATAATAATAATAATTGATAATAATAATGATATGATAATAATAATGATAATAATAATGATAATGATAATAATAATAATAACAATAAGTGATAATGATAATAATAATGATAATAATAATGATATGATAATAATAATGATATGATAATAATAATGATAATGATAATAATAATAATAACAATAAGTGATAATGATAATAATAATGATATGATAATAATAATGATATGATAATAATAATAATAATAATAACAATAAGTGATAATGATAATAATAATAATAACAATAAGTGATAATGATAATAATAATAATTGATAATAATAATGATATGATAATAATAATGATAATGATAATAATAATAATTGATAATAATAATGATAATGATAATAATAATAATAACAATAAGTGATAATGATAATAATAATGATATGATAATAATAATGATAATAATAATAATTGATAATAATAATGATATGATAATAATAATGATATGATAATAATAATGATAATAATAATGATATGATAATAATAATGATATGATAATAATAATGATATGATAATAATAATGATATGATAATAATAATGATATGATAATAATAATGATAATGATAATAATAATAATTGATAATAATAATAATAATAATTGATAATAATAATGATATGATAATAATAATGATATGATAATAATAATGATAATGATAATAATAATGATAATGATAATAATAATAATAACAATAAGTGATAATGATAATAATAATAATAACAATAAGTGATAATGATAATAATAATAATAATAACAATAAGTGATAATGATAATAATAATGATATGATAATAATAATGATAATGATAATAATAATGATAATAATAATGATATGATAATAATAATGATATGATAATAATAATGATATGATAATAATAATAATTGATAATAATAATAATAACAATAAGTGATAATGATAATAATAATAATTGATAATAATAATAATTGATAATAATAATAATTGATAATAATAATGATATGATAATAATAATGATAATAATAATGATATGATAATAATAATGATAATGATAATAATAATAATTGATAATAATAATAATTGATAATAATAATGATATGGCCTCTGTAATCTATAATTCCCCATGTATGGGGATGTATGGCCATGTACTCCCATGGCCATACATCCCATACGGGGGGCCATAGGAGTTTAAAGGCAGATATTATGAGCGTTTGAACAAGGTATGCTAGTAGTTAATTACCTAGGTATGTTAGTAATTGATTGCCTCCTCTGTGGCCGTCAGCGACTAGGGTCATTGTGTGAACCCACCATTGTTCATCGTGTGACCTGTAGCCGAGGTCACACGAGGTCACAGAGGGTTTATCTCTTACCCCCAGCGGCGCCTAGATGCTCATTGCATGAGTTGTTACGAAGGTTGGGTCGTTACAGAAGCTAACAGTCCTTCATGTAGTTGAAGGTTGTTGCAAGCTGGAAACACCAAGGTGTTCCTTTCTTGCTAACGTGGGCACATCTTTTGAAGCAGTTCGACTAGAAAGGAATGACGTGTTTTCCCTTGGCTGATGGCTCTCTCTCTCTCTCTCTCTCTCTCTCTCTCTCTCTCTCTCTCTCTCTCTCTCTCTCTCCTTGGAAATGAGGCGTTTTCCTGCACGTGTGATTCAAACGCTTGTAAAACTAATCAAATTTTGGCTACCGAAAAAAAAAGTTTCAGTCATTGCAATATGCAATACAGGAGTTGAAAATGTTACTGTACGATGGTTTGGGAGGTCTTCTAACCCCCCCCCCCCCCCACAGCTGTATCCTGTTACCTTACCTTACGTATACCTTACGATGGTTTGGGAGGTCTTCTACCCCCACACAGCTGTACCCTGTTACCTTACCTTACGTATACCTTACGATGGTTTGGGAGGTCTTCTACCACCCCACAGCTCTTACCTTACGTATACCTTACGATGGTTTGGGGGGCCTTCTTACCCCTACAGCTGTGCCCTGTTACCTTACCTTACGTATACCATACGATGGTTTCGAACTGGTATTCACCACAGCTCGCTCTCAAGACAAGCTATCGTGTTGATCCTCTGCTCATTTCAAGTTGTTGTGTACTTGAATGCTTTATATGTACTCATTGCAGGTTCAGATCGTGCTAATCTTCAGATTTTTTGTGTATTAGATTGTTTATCTGGTGCGAGAAGGGATCTTAACATATACGGAAGGACCACCCTCTGCTTGTGCTATTTCATGTGTGGCGGGGTGGAGACGGGAATGGATGAAAGCAGCAAGTATGAATATGTACATGCATGTATATGTATGTACATGTATGTATGCGTTGAAATGTATAGGTATGTATAGGTGCGTGTGTGGACGTTTATGTATATACATGTGTATGTGGGTGGGTTTGGCCATTTTTTCGTCTTTTTCCTTGCGCTACCTCGCTAACGCGGGAGGGGGCGATTAAGTATAAATCTATATATATATATATATATATATATATATATATATATATATATATATATATATATATATATCCATGGGTTTTCCATATACCCTCCTCGTTTCATCTTCATGTTCTTGGTGTAGGGAGAGGGAGTGGTGAAGGCAGTGAGGGGAGAAGGAAGGCAATTATAGGAAGGGAGAGAGAGAGAGAGAAGAGAGAGAAAGAGAGAGAGTGGTTGGTAACAGTGCAGAGGGATGGAGTGCTCAAGGCAAGCCCTACCGTGGGACGATGGAGGGGGAGGAAAGGGCAGTGGGGTAGTTGGGATGGCGTGTGGAGGACGCAGTGTGGCTCCTGCCTAGCCTCTCTCTCTCTCTCTCTCTCTCTCTCTCTCTCTCTCTCTCTCTCTCTCTCTCTCTCTCTCTCTCTCTCTCTCGCATCGTCCCGTTGTGCTTTGCATGGCAGCCACACCCTCACCTACCCCTTCCAGTTGTTCCCCTCCCCTTTCCACCCCTCCTCACGCTTCCCACCTCCCCTCACACCACCGCCTCTTGCCAAGTTCCCCCCCCCCTCTCCCCTTTCCCACAACAAACCCTTCTCTCGCCTCCCTTTCCACTAGGGGGGGTTTTCCCCCTTTGGGGGGACCCCCAAGGTTTTTCTTGATCCCCTCAATTCACAGCGTCCGAGTTGGGGTGGTAAATCTGGCGGGGTTCTAACCCCGTTGCCTGGGCACTCTTGTTATCTGGCTCTCCCTCCAGGCTTCTGTTAACGTCTCTGGCTTTCCCTTCTTCCTTCTTTCCAATCCTCATTCTTTCAGTTTTCTTCTATTAAAACCTTTTTTTTTTTCCTCCTCATCCCTCCTCCTCCTCCACCTGTTCCTCCTTCTCCACCTCCTCTTCTTCCTTCTCCACCCCCTCCTCCTCTACCTCCCCCTTCCTCCTTTACCTCCTCTTCCTCCTTCTCCTCCTTTTCCTCCACCTCCTCCTCCTCCTCCACCTCCACCTCCTCCTCCTTCTCCTCCTCCTCCTCCTCCTCCTCCTCCTCCTCCTCCTCCCCCCATTATCATTTCCCTTTAGGCAGGAAGGGGAGAGGTTTACCTTGCTCTGAGTGGAGGGGGTAGAGCTACGGCCAAACGAAGCGGCGATAAAAACTTTAATCTACAAATGAAAAGAAGAACCAACGATGTGTGTGTGTACTGAGGCCCGGCCGCCCTGTGCGTGTGTGTGTGTGTGTCTGTGTGTGTGTGTCTGTGTGTGTGTGTGTGTATGCCTGCCTCCGTCGTAACCCCACTCCAAGGCACTGCCTGCCACCCCACACCCATAGATATGCGTGATCCTCCACACCTGATTCTTCTCAGTGGCTTGAATTCTGTTCCTCGTCTGTCAGTCCTCGAGTCACGGGGTCTGGAAGTGTGTGTGTGTGTGTGTGTGTGTGTCGAGGTGAAGGTGTGAGGAGGGACGGGGTCTGGAAGTGTGTGTGTATGTGTGTGTGTGTGTGTGTGTGTGTGTGTGTGTGTGTGTGTGTGTGTGTCGAGATGAAGGTGTGAGGAGGGACGGGGTCTGGAAGTGTGTGTATGTGTGTGTGTGTGTGTGTGTGTGTGTGTGTGTGTCGAGATGAAGGGGGTGAGGAGGGTAGGGGAGATTTCTAGGGGGATCCCCGGGGAGAATAAGAGGTTTCTGAAGATCTCCCCAAGTTTACTGATGAGTTGCGGAGGGAGAGGGAATGCTGATGGAATGAGGAAAAAAGAGAGAGAGAGAAGTCATCTCGGTGGGGGACGTATGGAGTGAAGGACTGAAGTTACTGGTCGAGTTATAACTTAGATAGAGAGAGAGAGATAGTCACCTATAGCCATTTTTGGTCATAGAACCCTTTTGGTCCCTTATGAAGTTCATGTCTTGATGTGTCCCTGTTATCTCGTATCTGGCTGGCTGTAGACGTGCAGACCAACACCACCATGGTCGACCAACGACCCAATCCAGCAGCCAGGTCCTAGCCCCAGGGCCCTGTAAGGGGGTTGAAGACCCCGCTGAAGACCTCACCAGGTATGCACCAGCAGGTGAATCATGATGGACCTGTAGGTGGGGCGTGGGTGTTAACCACGGCCCGTCTGAATGGCTCTGTCTGGAGGAGACGCTGGAGGAGGGACGGACGGCTGCAAGATACGAGACGACCCCGAGGCTCTCCGTCGTTCCTGGAGTCGTACGTGACTGGTTCTGTAGTAGTGATGGTCGTAAGGGGTAGAGAGAGAGAGAGAGAGAGAGAGAGAGAGAGAGAGAGAGAGAGAGAGGAGGTGGCAGATATTGATTTGGGAATCAGTCAGAAGTCTGTTCATTTTTAGTACAGACGGGAAAGACGCACATCACAGACGGGAAAGACGCACATCACAGACGGGAAAGATGCATCACAGACGGGGGGAAGATGGATCACAGACGGGAAAGATGTGAGACTCGATCGTGAGGGGGGGGGGTTACTTTTGTGCAGGGGTTGTGGCTGTATGCGTTGGGTTGCAGGGGTTGTGGCTGTATGCGTTGGGATGCAGGGGTTGTGGCTGTATGCACTAGAGTGCAAGGGTTGTGGCTGTATGCACTGGTGTGCAGGGGGTTGTGGCTGTATGCACTGGGGTGCAGGGGGGAGGGAGATATGCATCAGCGTATAGCAAGGGGTTGCAGGGTTCTGTTTTGACCCCCGTGGGTAGGCCGAAGAGCGGTGTTGCTATGGTGACGGGAGACCATTACCCACAGCTGTTCTTCAGGGCTTCCTGGTGAAGGAGGAGGAGCGGGGCGGGGCGGAGGGCGAGTTCGCCACCCATCACTCCCGTAGTTCACCAGAGATCAACATGCAGATGATATTCCGACAGTTGTGGAGGAGTTGTTGTCGTCGTCCCTCGCGTAGTGGAAGACGACGATGGATTAATCCACTCCAGAATAGGGAGGAGACTGGGAAATGCTGTGTGGAGGGGCGTGACATCTGTGTGTGAGAGAGAGGGAGAGAGAGAGAGAGAGAGAGAGAGAGAGAGAGAGAGAGAGAGAGAGAGAGAGAGAGAGAGAGATGAAGTGAGCTGGCGACGCCTCCGGTGAGAGGCGCAAGGACGTGGATGCTCTGTTCTGAGGGAGGAGTTATGAGGAGGAGAGAGGCAAGGTGTGTGTGTGTGTGTGTGTGGGGCTGGCTGGTGACCTAAAGGATTGCTACGTGGAGCTGGGAAGGGCTGTGCTGTGGTGCTGTGGTCATGTGAGTGTGGATGGAGTGCTGAGCTGACGTCAGGAGATGTAATTTTTTTTTAACAGACGATTGATAAAGAGAAGTGAGGGGATCGCTGCAAGGTAGTGTAGAAGCAACGGTGCACAAGATGGGAGGGGACATGAGACACAGGCAGCTGGGAAGTGATTGGTGATGGGAGGGAACGTGACGTAGGAGAGCTGGGAAGTGATGGGTGATGGGAAGGACTTTGATACAGGTAAGTTAGGAGGTACTTGGTATTAAGAAAAGAAACATGACAAAGGTAAGTGAGAAGGACTTGGTATGAGGATGGAACATGATATACCCTGTTATCTCACCTTACGTATACCTTACGATGGTTTGGGAGGTCTTCCACCCCCACAGCTGTACCCTGTTACCTAACCTTACGTATACCTTACGATGGTTTGGGAGGTCTTCCACCCCCACAGCTGTACCATGTTACCTTACCTTACGTATACCTTACGATGGATTGGGAGGTCTTGTACCCCCACACAGCTGTACCATGTTACCTAACCTTACGTATACCTTACGATGGTTTGGGAGGTCTTCTACCCCCACACAGCTGTACCCTGTTACCTTACCTTACGTATACCTTACGATGGTTTGGGAGGTCTTCTACCCCCACACAGCTGTACCCTGTTACCTTACCTTACGTATACCTTACGATGGTTTGGGAGGTCTTCTACCACCAAAGCTGATTCTTGGAACAGTCTACCGTGTTGCACTCCTCCTCAATCGAGCTAACCTTTGATCACCAGATCTTTCTATTCCCCGAAATAACAATCCTGCAACTCCACACCTGACTTTAAGTATCCCCTTAACCCTTACAACTCCACACCTGACTTTAAAGTATCCCCTTAACCCTTACAACTCCACACCTGACTTTAAAGTATCCCCTTAACCCTTACAACTCCACACCTGACTTTAAAGTATCCCCTTAACCTTTCAGTATTGCAGTTCCTCCTGACATTATAAAACCCATTATACACACCCACGTAACCACCTGTCGAGCACCTTCCTGACGGCGTTGATGATGGTGTTGGATGGGTCGCTCTCGCTCTCCAGGGGCGTCGTCGGCCTGCCTCCTACCTAAACCTGCCTAGGCCATGGATTGGCCCCCCACCACCACCATCGCCACTTTAAACCCGCCCTCCTTCTCGCCGGGCTGACGACCCTCTCTCTCTCTCTCTCTCTCTCTCTCTCTCTCTCTCTCTCTCTCTCTCTCTCTCTCTCTCTCTCTCTCTCTCCCCCTCGCAGCCCTAACGCACTAATTCCTTCGTGTTTCATGCACTCGCCTTTTTTTTTTTCTCTCTCTCTCTCTCTCCCTTTTAAGCCACACACACCCTCTTCTTTTGTAAAGTGGCTTGGTAGCCTCCACCTAGATCCTCTTGCCGTATACCTTTCCTCCCTTGCCTCACACGCAGCAACCCCCCCAGAAGCATCCCATCGGGGAGTCTCCTCCTCCCAGCCACTATCTGCCCTTGCAGCAAGTTCGAGGTCTTGTGAACATCTCAATTATCTCTTCGTAATTTCAGTGGCCATCTCGAAGGTGTTTGATTCCCCCTTTGCCCAACAGTGGATCTCTCTCTCTCTCTCTCTCTCTCTCTCTCTCTCTCTCTCTCTCTCTCTCTCTCTCTCTCTCATATCTTACGTGGTAACACTTTTTTTTTTCGATTTTCAGCCACGAATTTACAGGTCTTCACGTAGCCTTGCACAGGCTCCCCTCGCCCGCACACATTCTCCCGTACACTCGATCATGTGAACGAGGCCGCCCTCCCCCTCGGAAGGAGAGAGAGAGAGAGAGAGAGAGAGAGAGAGAGAGAGAGAGAGAGAGAGAGAGAGAGAGGTGAAAAGCACTCGCGACGCCCTTCAATGGCACTTACACCCTCCCGATTAGAGTACCTTTGTGTGTTGAAAACCCGCGTCAAGGGCGGGAGGGCGGGGGCGCATTTGCCTAGTGCTGGACGAAATTGCAGCTGTGTGCAATTGGCTCAGCCCGATGGCTCTGACGCCCTGGCGACGGGAGACATTGAGGTTGTAGAGTCTGGAATGGCAGACGGAGGAGGTATACCATGATCGACATTCGAGTCTTGCAAGACGGAGTGTATCATAGTAGTGAGGATGTGGTTGGTGCCTCATACCTGAGCTATGGGGGTAGAAGACCTCCCAAACCATCGTAAGATATACGTAAGGTAAGGTAACAGGGTACAGCTGTGGGGGGATAGAAGACCTCCCAAACCATCGTAAGATATACGTAAGGTAAGGTAACAGGGTACAGTTGTGTGGGGGTAGAAGACCTCCCAAACCATCGTAAGGTATACGTAAAGTAAGGTAACAGGGTACAGCTGTGGGGTGGTAGAAGACCTCCCAAACCATCGTAAGGTATACGTAAGGTAAGGTAACAGGGTACAGCTGTGGGGTGGTAGAAGACCTCCCAAACCATCGTAAGGTATACGTAAGGTAAGGTAACAGGGTACAGCTGTGTGGGGGGATAGAAGACCTCCCAAACCATCGTAAGATATACGTAAGATGCCAAAAATAACACTGGAATCTTTTAAGATGATTTTAAAATACAATAGACAACCAGTAATCCACTTCGTTTCTTCTTCTCAGAGTATCAGATCAGCCACCAGAATTTCTTTCACTTCCCCCCACACGACGCTTTTGTGTGTGCGATGGCCTGGCTCTTTGGCCTGAGCCTCACACACACACACACACACACACACACACACACGAGTTGGCGACTCTAGGGCTGACTTAAAGTGTGAGGTTAGCGGACGGGAGATGATGGTTGAGCCATCACGTAAACACTAGTCCAGTAGGGCAAGAGCACCGAACGTTCACACGTACGTGGAGGCTTCATGTTACACCACCACCATGTTTCCATCGCGGTGGTAATGAGGCTCAAGTTGTTTAAACGGCTGACGAGGCCCCAGTGATGATTGCTTGGTCTAAGTGGGTCGTCACGCTTCGAGTGGGAACGGCAACAACACCTCCCCCCTCCCCTGCCCATCGCCGTTCTGTCGACAACCCCACCCCCCGCTCCACCACCTCAGGGAACAACCGTGTGTGTGTCAGCTGCTTTTCCACACGCCCGCGCGACACTGAGTGCGCCTAGGTACGACCCTAGGGTATCAAGTGGCCTGGTTTTTTTGGAACAAGGGTCGTCGGGTCGTATGAGGTCATCAATACCTAAGGGTCTTAAATGGCATAAAGTCGAGTTCAAAGGTCGTAAAGTCGTTTGCGAATAGGACGTGCTCAAGGATCGAACCGTCGAGCCCCCAGGGTCGAACAGTCGAACTCAAGGATCAAAACCGTCGATTTCAAGGATCGAACAGTAGAAGAAGACCAGAAGGGTCGAACCGGTGAAGCAGGGAGTCGAAACGTCTTGCCCATGGGTCGAAACGCTGAGTTTAAGTGGGTTAAGTACTGCATGTTGGGCGCAGATTTACATAGTTAACTACAATTTATATTTTAATTTCGGGTGTAATTTGTGTGTCACGGCTGCCATGCATGAGGGTCCCACGGAGAGAGAGAGAGAGAGAGAGAGAGAGAGAGAGAGAGAGAGAGAGAGAGAGAGAGAGACTTCAGCAAGCTGAGGGGGGGGATCTTTTTATAAGGGAGTCTTTGTCCCCCCAGCAGGAGCCACTTTGAAAATGCCACTTCGAAGCCACAAATTCACAGTCACGACCTCAATGCAAAACCCTTATGGAATTCCTGGTAGCGTGGTGGTACGATCCTTGACCACGAAAAGGTACGACGCCTTTGTGTGTGCGATGGCCTGGGTCTTTGGCCCGAGCCTTTAGGGTTAGGTCTAAGGCCCCAGGCCATCATAGCCGAGGGTCGTACCATCGAGTTCGAGAATGCCACCGTCATGTTACAAGCACTGCACCGTCTTGTTACAAGCACTGTACCGTCGTGCTATAATAGCACTGTACCGTCGTGCTAATAGCACTGTACCGTTTTGTTACAAGCACTGTACCGTCGTGCTAATAGCACTGTATCGTCGTGCTAATAGCGCTGTACCATCTTGTTACAAGCACTGCACCGTCGTGCTTATAGCACTGTACCGTCTTGCTCAAAGGGAGACACAGCTCAGCTGCCGGTACCTTCTCCTCGTCTTCCGACACCATCGGATACTCGAAGACACCAAATCCTAAACCGTCATTAGGAAGCTCTTCATGCCATGGAGTTCTCATATACTGTTCATACGCTTATATAAGCTGCAGGACCGAGTGTCGACTCCGCTGGGAGACATATATACCCACCCACACGTCTTCAAATCACCCCAAGACGTTTCTCTGCACCAGTACACCTTCCTCTCACATCCCCGTATGATTTCTTATATCTGGAATCCTTTCATACACCACGATGTTCTTTTCCACAGACACACATACCTTCCCCACATCGCTGAATCACTTTCCCACACGCCGAATCGCTTTCCCCACACGCCGAATCACTTTCCCACACGCCGAATCACTTTCCCCATGTCGCGAATCACTTTCTCACATCGCGAATCACTTTCCCTCGTCGCGAATCACTTTCCCACATCGCGAATCACTTTCCCACATCGCAAATCACTTTCCCACGTCGCGAATCACTTTCCCACATCGTGAATCACTTTCCCACATCGCGAATCACTTTCCCACGTCGCGAATCATTTTCCCACATCGCGAATCACTTTCCCGTGTCGCGAATCACTTTCCCGCGTCGCGAATCACTTTCCCGCGTCGCGAATCACTTTCCCGCGTCGCGAATCACTTTCCCACATCGTGAATCACTTTCCCACGTCGCGAATCACTTTCCCACATCGCGAATCACCTTCCCACATCGCGAATCACCTTCTCACACCTCGCTCCTTTTAACGTATAAACACACCGGCCAGTATGCGGGAGGTTGGGGGGACTCGTTCTTCAGGATCTGTCGCTTTTCTGTATCGCGTAACGAAGGTATAGCATATGCGAGGACAAGTCCTGGAATTGCAAGGGGGGGACGATGATACGTCCCACACGAAAAGGATTTGGTGTACCCCACGTCCCTAGTATGATACATGCGAACCTTCTCCTCAGTCAGACGATCCCTTCTGACCGTCTCTTTAGTCAGACGACTCCCTACTGACCGTCTTTTTAGACAGACGACCCCTTCTGACCGTCATTTTAGTCATATGACCCTTACTGACCGTCTTACTAGACAGACAACCCCTTGCTGACTGTCTTACTAGACAGGCGACCCCTTCTGACCGTCTTACTAGACAGAAGACCCCTACTGACCGTCTTACGAGACAGACGACCCCTTCTGACCGTCTTACTAGACAGACGACCCCTACTGACCGTCTTACTAGACAGACGACCCCTTCTGACCGTCTTACTAGACAGGCGACCCCCCTTACTGACTGTCTTACTAGACAGACGACCCCCTTACTGACCGTCTTTTTAGACAGACACATGACCCTTGCTGACCGTCTTATTATCCCTTGTTAACCGTATTTCTAATCAGGTACATGCAAGACAACACCCTGTGAAGAGTACAATATATTCCTTCTGATTTGTTGCACTCGACAAACTGTGCCTGTTGGTTGATCTATACAAACTGTACCTGTTGGTTGATCTGTACAAACTGTACCTGTTGGTTATTTGTACAAACGGTACTTGTTGGTTGATGTGTTCAAACGGTACCTGTTGGTTGATGTGTACATGCGTTAACTGTTGGTTGATCTGTACAAATGGTACCTTTTGGTTGATTTGTACAAACTGTACCTGTTGATTGACGTGTACAAACGGTACCTGTTGGTTGATCAGTACAAACGGTAGCTGTTGATTGACTTGTTCAAACGGTACCTGTTGGTTGATCAGTACAAACGGTACCTGTTGATTGATGTGTCAGACGACGCCTCTTAATTGTTTTCTAAATCTCAGACGACGCCTCTTAATTATTCCATTTATCACACGACGCCCCTTAATTGTTCCATTTATCACACGACGCCCCTTAACTGTTCCACTTGTCAGATGTCGCCCTTTGATTATTCCATTTGTCAGACGACGCCTCTTAATTTGTCAGACGACATCTCTTAACTACGTCATTTGCCGCCTCTTAACTGCCCTCCCCTTCCCAGATAACGCCTTAGACTGTCCCATTTGGAAGTCAACTGCTCGTAACCGTTTCATTTGCCTGACGACCCTCGTCTGAGCCTGCTCCATATGTCAGACGACTCCTTTTAAACTGTTCCATTCCTTTGGCGACCCCCTCTTGAATGTCGTATTAGCCGAAGAGCGTCTTCAAACCGTCTCTTTTTTTCTTTTTTTTTTTTATCTCCCCCTCTCTAGTTGTAGAGGAACACATTGGTTATTGTTTTTTGCTCTTGTTTCTGTCGTATTTATTCTTTTCAAAGAGAGGCGCGGGCACAGACGGGGGGGTGGGGGGCGGGGGTCTTCACTAAACCAGGGGCCCCCTTTTGACATGGCCCGTTGAGGTCGGATCTCCAAAAACAAGTGGTATCGAGGGCGTCGGGAAGATGAGGGTGTAGTGAAGATGCGCGTGTCGAGGGCGTGGGTGTAGTGAAGATGTGGCTATCTATGGCGAAGGTGGTTTTGTTGAGTGGAAGTGAAGATGCGTCTGTCGAGGGGTGTAATGAACGTGTGTCTGTTAAGAAGGATGGAATGAATTTCGATGTATGTAGGGGAGCGTGTAGTGAAGATGAGTTTGTTAGCGCATTCTTCCGTAGTATTTGACATGATTGCAATGAGCCCAGGAGGGAGACCTGGTGCTGCTATCATTTCCGCGCTAAGTTTAGCAGCCTTTGTCAGATGACTCCCCCATAACTGGGAGGTCTCGCAGGGTTCTTGCAAGCAGAGGAAGGCACTGGAGTCACGCTGGGGCTGCTGTCGAAGGAGGCCGTATGGAAGACAGGATACCAAAGAGCCCCATGTCATAAGCTGGGTCACATGACGGAGGAGTAGGGGGACATGTTGAGATGCTGGAAGACGCCCACTCAGTGTCTAGGAGCCAGGTACTGCCTGACGAACCCAGCTAAAGCAAAGCTGAAGCTGAATAAGAGAGAATTAGGGTAATGCCCACAAGGGGAGACTTAGGTACAGGGAGACTCGTGTGACATGGAGTTCAGAATGGGCGTTCGAAATGAGGCTGAATGTTGGGATGAACCATCTACCCTTTGCTGAGCTGGACATTGAACATAGACTTGCCCTCAAGTCCCAAGTGGGAGCCGTCAAGTCCCAAGACGACAGGCCATGGGTGCCCTCAAGTCCCAAGACGACAGGCCATGGGAGCCCTCAAGTCCCAAGACGACAGGCCATGGGAGCCCTCAAGTCCCAAGACGACAGGCCATGGGAGCCCTCAAGCCCCAAGACGACAGGCCATGGGAGCCCTCAAGTCCCAAGACGACAGGCCAAGGGTGCCCTCAAGTCCCAAGACGACAGGCCATTGGAGCCCTCAAGTCCCAAGACGACAGGCCATGGGAGCCCTCAAGCCCCAAGACGACAGGCCATGGGAGCCCTCAAGTCCCAAGACGACAGGCTATGGGAGCCCTCGAAGTTCCAAGACGACAGGCCTTGGGAGCTCTCAAGTCCCAAGATGACAGGCCATGGGAGCTCTCAAGTCCCAAGATGACAGGCCATGGGAGCCCTCAAGTCCCAAGACGTGTGTGTGTGTGTGTTTGTTGCAAATGCATAACGATGCTTTATCTTTTATGAATACAAGATTCATCTGGGGTGTTCTATCCGTCATGGTGTACGTATATATATATATGGGCCCTGTGTGGGACGCTATTGGATGCCAAAGCACCTAACCTGTGTCCATGGTAGTTACCCAGGGCCTCACACGAGAGCCCTGGTAATAATCTCTTGTCCCTGCTGGATGACAGGCTCAACTTCAGGTGGCTGTCGGAGAGATTATCCAGGACTTTGTGGAGTGACACGGGAACAGAATCTTCTTATCTCGCCTGTGAGTTAGACGACGACGACCCCGACGACCCCCTCCCCCTCAGTCTTTCCTGTTGGTCGTACGACCCTTCGTAAACTTCCTGTGAGTTAGACGACCCTTCCTAACCCACTTGTGAGTCAGACGACCCTCTCCGTCTTCCTTGTTGGTCGTACGACCCTCCGTAACCTTCCTGTGAGTTAGACGACCCTCTTTAACCCACTTGCTAAACTGACGACCCTTTTTTAACCTTCCTCTTAGTCAGACGACCCTTTTTAACCCAATTGTTAAACTGACAACCCTTTTTTAACCTTCCTGTTAGGTGAACGACCCCTTTTTTAATCCTCCTGTTAAACATACGACCCTTCTTAATCTCACTGCAAGGCGAACAGACCATCGTGAACCCCTCCTATTAATCAGACGACCCAAGACCAGAGAGAGAGAGAGAGGGAGAGTGTGTTGCTCTTTGCCCGACCGCAACCTCCTCTCTCTCTCTCTCTCTCTCTCTCTCTCTCTCTCTCTCTCTCTCTCTCTCTCTCTCTCTCTCTCTCTCTCTCTCCTCACAGAGCCGCTTGGAGAAGACCCGTAAATGTCCTGGTCTTCGACAAGGCGTTGCGCGTGTAAGTGAAAAGTTTGCGGACCACCTCCTCCTCCACCTCCTCCCTCCCTTTTTGTAGAGGGTTATTATCAGGACAATGAATGACCAGAGTTTGAGAAGATTTATGAAAGAGGAGGAGAGTGGGAGGAAAGAAGAGGGAGTGGTGACTGTACAAACGAGAGAGATTATATACTCAGCGGATTCACTTTTTTTTTTTTTTTTTCGTCTCTTCTTGTCCGTCGTGGGTATGACAACGCTGGGCGTCCAGCTGTGTCCGGGCTGAGGTTAGGAGGCCCGGCTTGGGGGGGGCCTCCTATAAATCACCCGGGGGGGGGGGAGTAGTAGGATAGCGTGTCGCTTCATGCAATAATTCACTAGTTTTGTGCCAGCGTCGCACATATTGTCGCAGCTTGTCGTAAGTCGCCTCTGGCTGACATAAATAAATGTCTCCCCACCACCCCCTTTTTTTTTTTTTTCAATCGGGTGGGAGGAAGGAGGCGGGGAAAAAAAAAAATAGATGGCCGGCGACCCTTTCTTCTTCTTTTTTAAGTGATTTAAAGTCGTTTCGTTGATCGGGTGCACGGAGTGTCGCCTCCACGGTTGGTCTGGTGAGGTGGGGGATCCGTAGGTCGTCATCCGTGGAAGCAAAACAAAGGGTGGCCAGAAAATGGAGCTGTCAAGGCCTGGATGGATGTGGACGGGCCAGTGTTGGTGCTGCCCTGGCACACACACACACACACACACACACACTGTGTATTCCTGACCGCTTGAGCGCGGTTCTTCTGGCCCTTGAGCACGATTGGGTGACTCTTAATGTCCCTGGGAGGGTCGAATGAGGTGGCTACCAGCGGTGAGGAAGATTTCCCTGGCGTCATCGGGTTTTGTTGTGATGATGTTATGTACACCCGACCTTTGTGTGTACATACACACCGCCCTCCTCTGTCCCCCTTTGTGTATATACACACACTGCCCCACTTTGTGTCCATGTGCACTGGTCTTCTGCCCCACTTTGTATACATATATACTGCCCCTCTGCCCCACTTTGTGCACATATACACTGCCCCTTTGCCCCCACTTTGTGTACATATACACTGCCCCTCTGCCCCCACTTTGTGTACATACACACTGCCCCTCTGCCCCCACTTTGTGTACACACACACTGCCCCTCTGCCCCCACTTTGTGTACATGTACACTGCCCCTTTGCCCCCTCTTTGTGTACATGTACACTGCCCCTCTGCCCCCACTTTGTGTACACACACACTGCCCCTCTGCCCCCACTTTGTGTACGCACACACTGCCCCTGTGCCCCCACTTTGTGTACATACACTGCCCCTCTGCCCCACGTCACAGGTGATCAAGTAACAGTACAGACACATGTGTCCATTAAGGTCCCAGCTGGCCCCAGCCTCCCGTCATGGGTGCATTCCAGTATGGCCAGAGTCTCTCGCAATGTCCCGTCCAACTCCCTACTCCCACCAGCCTCAGACTTATGGGGGGCCCCGGCTAAATACTGTAACGAGGCCGGGTATGTAAATTGAATTTTTACCCACTGGCGAAATTTGTAAACGTTGTCAAGTCAGAACAAAACCGTGGGATTTATAGCCCCCCAACTTGTCTCGTCCATCCTTCCGGAACAAGATGGCTGGCCAATGTGTGTGTGTGTGTGTGTCTGCTGGACGCTACTGTAGTGCTCGCGTGTGTCTGCTGGACGCCCCTGTAGTGCTGGGGAGTGTCTGCTGGACGCCCCTGTAGTGCTGGGGAGTGTCTGCTGGACGCCCCTGTAGTGCTAGCGTGTCTGCTGGACGCTGCTGTAGTGCTCGCGTGTGTCTGCTGGACGCTGCTCTAGTGCTCGCGTGTGTCTGCTGGACGCTTGTGTCTGCTGGACGTGACTGTAGGGCTGATGTGTCTGCTAGACGCCCCCCCCCCCCCCTGTAGTGCTAGCGTGTGTCTGCTGGACGCTACTGTAGTGCTAGCGTGTCTGCTGGACGCTACTGTAGTGCTAGCGTGTCTGCTGGACGCTACTGTAGTGCTGGGGAGTGTCTGCTGGACGCTACTGTAGTGCTAGCGTGTCTGCTGGACGCCCCTGTAGTGCTGGGGAGTGTCTGCTGGACGCCCCTGTAGTGCTGGGGAGTGTCTGCTGGACGCTACTGTAGTGCTGGGGAGTGTCTGCTGGACGCTACTGTAGTGCTGGGGAGTGTCTGCTGGACGCTACTGTAGTGCTGGGGAGTGTCTGCTGGACGCTACTGTAGTGCTAGCGTGTCTGCTGGACGCCCCTGTAGTGCTGGGGAGTGTCTGCTAGACGCCCCCCTGTAGTGCTAGCGTGTCTGCTGGACGCCCCTGTAGTGCTAGCGTGTCTGCTGGACGGCCCTGTAGTGCTAGCATGTCTCTTGGACGCCCCTGTAGTGCTAGCGTGTCTGCTGGACGCTACTGTAGTGCTAGCGTGTCTGCTGGACGCTGCTGTAGTGCTAGCGTGTGTCTGCTGGACGCCCCTGTAGTGCTGGGGAGTGTCTGCTGGACGCCACTGTAGTGCTGGGGAGTGTCTGCTGGACGCTCCTGGAGTACTACTGTATCCCTCAGACCTCACCAGTTCCAGCCGCCTTTGGTGCTGGAAACGGGGCTTGGCGATCTTGCACACAGGTTCCAGGTTGTCGTCTGAGCGACGCCTCCTCGGAGCGTCATGATTTATGGACGGGCGTCGCAGCGCTCGATAATGTATGAAAGGTCTGTAAGGCGATGCGTCCCTCGCCTCCCCAAGAGGAGTGGATTCGACATTTCCTATTCTAAAAACCCTTGGAGCAAAGGATCTGGAAGAGGTTCCTCCTCCTCCTCCTCCTCCTCCTCCTCCTCCTCCTCCTGGAAATCGCCTGTAGCGTTCATCATCAACGCCCAGGATCATTGCGGATTTTAATCGTACGACTGGACCGTTCTTTTACCCAAAGGGAATGTGGTGGTATGTCTCTCTCTCTCTCTCTCTCTCTCTCTCTCTCTCTCTCTCTCTCTCTCTCTCTCTCTCTCTCTCTCTCTCTCTTGAACAGCTGCTTCTACACAAAAAAGGGATCTTATTTGGTCCTTGTGTCAATACGTGTAAATACTGTTCTTATTAGTGAAGCGTTCTAGGTCCTATGTATACACTTGACATTGTCGAATCGAAAGTAGTTCGAATTTTATCTGTCCTCCACGTTTGACCTCAGAACTTGACCCCGTCTTGCCCTACGGGGTTCAACTTTGATTTGTCCTCCAAGTTTGACCTCAGAACTTGACCTCCTCTTGCCCTATGGGATTCACCTTTTTATCTGTCCTCCAAGTTTGACCTCAGAACTTGACCCCCTCTTGCCCTACGGTGTTGATGACCCTCCTCTTCCCTCCTTCGGCCCCTGGTCCCTTGGGTTACCGCTCCTCTGACCACGCTGCCCACCTAACACTAGGCAAGCCTCTGCCGTCACCTGTTTACATCATATGAGGCCGTTTGCAACCCAGAGATGGGCCATTGTGACGATGTCTCTGCCCTTCCTCCTCCTCCTCCTCCTCTACGTCATTAGCCTCTGGAACAATGCCTTCTCGTTGCGTGGCTTTCCCAACAGCTGCGACCTGACCCCATTTGAGAGAACATTTTTTCAGTACCTCTTCAAAACCTTGTATATATATATATATATATATATATATATATATATATATATATATATATATATATATATATATATATATTTTCGTCGCGTTCGTACTTTTCTGTCTTTTTTAAACTCACCTTTTTTTTGTGTTGTATTTCATTTGAGGCTTGGCTTTTAATAAGGGCTTCGGCCCGTGACCAGAGCCTTTGACTCTCGAGGATTTGTCAAAGTAAGAAAGCGTAAGAAAAAAGGATTTTGAAAACAAGGGGCTCCAAGAGTACTTACGATGACTTAGGTGGGAGAGAGAGAGAGAGAGAGAGAGAGAGAGAGAGAGAGAGAGAGAGAGAGAGAGACTGTGCTAGAGGGGGCTGAGCTAGCATGTAGCGCTTACCGCTGGAAAATTCTCAAACCTTTGGAAGAACGAGTCTTCTTGCGAGTTCGGTGTTGTCAAGTATGATGTAGTGTGGGATGGAGAGATTGTGTACGCTCTAGCGGATTGAGCGTGCCAGCAGCCCACATCTCCCAGTCTCGTGGAGTTAATAGACAAGGACTGCTACTCGTGGGGGAGGGGGGGCCATGGAATGAAACTTGGCAGTCACTGAAGTGTTGGATGAACCCCTCGCAGTCAATACCCAGGCGATTAAAACCAACAGAACCTTCCATGATGATGGGAGGGGGATGGATTGATGTAGCTCGCGCCAATATCTGACCTGGCGTCCTGCAGTAAATCTTATTTCAGTATGTTTGTGTACATTAAAGAACTACACAAGTGATCGTTCGGCCCACTTGACCCTGCTCCTGCGCAGAGCGCAGCTCGAAGCCCGGAGCCACAGGAACCCCAGAGAAGGGGGCCAAGTGTGGAAATTCCGCCCCTAAGGCTCAGTCCTCTGTTCTTAACGCTACCTCGCTAACGCGGGAAATGGCGAATAGTACGAAAGAAAAAGATATATTTGTGTGTGTGTGTGTGTGTGTGTGTGTGTGTGTGTGTGTGTGTGTGAATTATGCGAAGCTGATCCTTTCATTTTACCACAAAATAAATATTTTGTCATATCGTAAAATTACTCTTCACCTCAGCATTATGCAAGTCCTGCTGTAAAACCCAAAACCTTCGCCTCCTCATTTTGCAGAATAAACCTCTCTCCTTTTTTTTTTCCTCCCCCTCTTTCAAGAGAGAGAGAGAGAGAGAGAGAGAGAGAGAGAGAGAGAGAGAGAGAGAGAGAGAGAGAGAGAGAGAGAGGACTTCTCTCGAACCACCCCTCTGCCATGGCCTAGTCTCTCTGTGTGTGTGACTCCACATCACAGCATTAGAACAAATTTTGATGGATTAAGATCGTGCATGAGAGGGCGAAGGCAGAGGAACACCCACACACACACCCAACCCTCCCTCCTCACCTCACCTCACCCCTGAAGTTGAACAGCCCCGGCCCACATGGGCCAATGCTTTTGTCTCAGGGGGGACAACCCCCCCTGAAATTGAACAGCCCCGGCCCACATGGGCCAATGCTTTTGTCTCAGGGGGGACAACCCCCCCTGAGATTGAACAGCCCCGGCCCACATGGACCAATGCTTTTGTTTAAGGGGGGACAACCCCCCCTGAAGTTGAACAGCCCCGGCCCGCCTGGACCAATGCTTTTGTCTCAGGGGGAACTCTGATTGTGGGGTGTGTTGGGTAGGGAACGCTGCAGGAGACCCGCGGGTCACGGAAGAATACCTGCAAGATGCTCTTGTCAGTTTGGCTTTTTTACGTTGGGGACCGGACGGCAGGAGTGTGCAACATGCATTACCTTCAATAGAACGGTTCTGGTTTCGGGGGTAGGAGGGGGCGGCATTTGATGGATAGGTGTGCCAGACGGTGTTTGAATGTTAATACCACGAGAGGAGGCCCCCCAAGAGAAACGGGTGGATATCATATTCCTTTTTTCTTCCTCTTCTTCTTCCTCCTCCTCCTCTTCCTCCTCCTCCTCCAGAGTGTGGGGTACAATGCGCGTTTGGGCATACCATGAGCTTCGCTTATGCACCACTCATCGGCCACGTCTGGGGGACAATTATTGGAGCGTGTGTGTGTGTGTGTGTATGATGGATTGATGGTTCTGGAGTTCGTAGGTACGGCAGAAGGAGGAGAAGCTCCTTGGCCTGACTGCTGGAGGAGGGGCAGCAGGCTGCCTCCCCGCCTGTCGCCTCCTCGCCTCCCGTAACCCCTAGTGAGGGATTGATGGTTTAGGAGTTCGTAGGTACGGCAAAGGGAGGGGAAGCTCCTTGGCCTGACTGCTGGAGGAGGAGGGGCTGCTGGCTACCTCCTCGCCTCCTCGCCTCCCGTAACCCCTAGGGAGGGAGGAGCAGGTATCATTAATTACCGTGCGTTTCTGTGTGCTCTCTCATTACGTCATTTTCGCAACCTTGGGTCATTAACGTAAGCAACAGGACGCTTATTTGGGACTCGGACAGTTTGATTAATAGTGTCTGACGCGATGATTGCACCTGTCGCCATCACTAACGTTCTAATGAGCTTTTTCTTCTTTTTCTTATCTTTTTTTTTTCTTTATTTACGTAAGACTTACTAGAAGAGGGTCGTCTGCATATACTGTCCGGAGACAAGAGTTGAGTGGACGTCACAGGGAGAAACGCGCACATCCACACACTCACACACACACACACACACACACACACACACTCACACTCACACACATTCACACTCACACACACACACACATACGGTTTTCCCAGCGCTGGTACTTCACGTTCGCAGTTGTCACTACGCGATCCTCAGTTTCCTTAATGCTGATGTGGTTGGTGTTTATGAAGGCTTTGTGGTCATCGTCTGTTAATCTCAGTTGTGGATGAAGACGATGGTAGGTGGATGGATGGTGGTGGGTATGTGAAGTTTAGATGCTTGGTGCTCGTATCGGGAGGCCAGTTTGGGCGTCCATAGTGTGTGTGTGTGGGCACTGTGCATTTGTGTTTGGCGTCCAGTGTAATCGTTGGGCGATTTGGCGAATCGCTAGGCTAACGTGTGTTGTGAGCGGGCAGACGCTTCATCTACGTCGGCACGCCTCTTGCCTACAGCCTTTACCCATCTTGTCCACACCTTTGGAGGCGAGATGTCTACCCTTTCACGTCATGAGGGGTGATCTTCCCACCCCTTAATGCCTTTGGAGGGGTCTTTTAAGCCTTGGAGGCGACCTTCGCGCCTTTTCGTGGTCACATCTGTTTAACTCAGAACATTTTTTTTTTGAAAAGTTTAATCCTCAGGAAGCCTTTTAGTTTATATGTCACATGTTATTGTCTGTGTGAGTATTTAAAAATGACACAGAGGGAATACCTGGTAAAGTCTTCGGGGTCTCTCTACCCCGTAAAGCCTAACAAAGAGGGAACACCAGCTGAAGTCTTCGGGGGTCTTCTACCCCCTACACCCTAAACATAGAGGGAATACCTGTTAAAGGTCTTCGATGGTCTTCTTCCCCAACGGCCTAACATAGAGGGAATACCTGGCAAAGTCTTCGAGGGTCTTGTACCCCTACAGCCTGATCTAAAGGGAATACCTGGTACAGTCTTCGGTGGTCTTCTACCCTCTACAGCCCAGGCTGCTGGGTTAGGTCTTCAGTTCGCCAAGGTGCTTCTGGAAGCAGCAGCCCCTCAGGTCCACGTATCCCTCCCCATCTCCAGGCTGGCCTACTCACCTATATACTTACCTCCTTACGAGACTTGGCCATTAGCAGGGTTTTTTTCACTCGTATGGCTCACCGTAGGGGGGGAAAATATTATATATAGAGTTGGGAATAAGTCGTGTTAGGGAAAAAAAATTAGAGAGAGAGAGAGAGAGAGAGAGAGAGAGAGAGAGAGAGAGAGAGAGAGAGAGAGAGAGAGAGAGAGAGAGCAAGTTGGGAATAGGTTATGTGAGTCACGTGTTGCGTAAAGTGTTATGTGCAAGGCTGATGGGGGGGAGGGTGTTAGTGTCATGTTTAGTGGACTCCGATGCCAGCAGCCCGCGTGTGCGTGAGGCAGAGAGAGAGAGAGAGAGAGAGGGGGGTTGGGGGACTTTTGGGAGAGAGAGAGAGGGGTTGGGGGACTTTTGGGAGAGAGAGAGGGGGGTTGGGGGACGTTTGGGAGAGAGAGAAGGGGGCGGGGGACTTTTGGGAGAGAGAAAGAGAAATAGAGAGAGAGAGAGAGAGAGAGAGAGAGAGAGAGAGAGAGAGTGGGAGGGGGGTATCTCCTCGCCCCAGAGTCGATAGTACTGACGGTCAATCCTAGTCCTCCTCTCCCCACACACACACACACACACACACACACACACACACACACACACACACACACACAGGTCTCTCACTTGACTGTGTCAGCGCATCCCTTTTATAGTGAGTGCGTGGGTTTAGCCTCGGGCGGGGCTCATGAGAATGTAGCCGTAAAAGTGGTGGATTAATATCAGCCATTTTATGGCCTTTTTTTTGAGGGAGAGAGAGAGAGAGAGAGAGAGAGAGAGAGAGAGAGAGAGAGAGAGAGAGAGAGAGAGAGAGAGAGATTTTCAACTCAAGGACGAAATACCAGTTCAGGACATAATAAATCGGTTTGAAAATATATATATATATATATATATATATATATATATATATATATATATATATATATATATATATATATTTTTTTTTTTATTTCTTTTTTTTTCATACTATTTGCCATTTCCCGCGTTAGCGAGGTAGCGTTAAGAACAGAGGACTGAGCCTTCGAGGGAATATCCTCACTTGGCCCCCTTCTCTGTTCCTTCTTTTGGAAAATTAAAAACGAGAGGGGAGGACTTTCCAGCCCCCCCGCTCTCTTCCCTTTTAGTCGCCTTCTACGCCACGCAGCGAATACGTGGGAAGTATTCTTTCTCCCCTATCCCCAGGGATAGTATATATCAGAACCCAGTTTTCGTGTGTGCTTTTTGAATGAGTGAGGTTGGCGTATTACATGGGTATCGCCAGGTGAGTACATGGCAAGGGCGCAGATAACAGTACCTCGCCGGATAACAGTACATGGCAAAGAGCAGGTAGCCAAAGTGGAGAAGACCAGAGAGTAACATGGGAAAAGCCAGATAACAGAAGACCCGATGGTCTGTGGCCGAGGTTATCAGCTGCAGGATGATAATAAGTGACCTCGATTTGTATCCGTCCTTTGATGAAAACCACGGTCGCAAAGTAGAAGCCACTCTGCTTTTTTGAAGTCTTTGATGATTTTAAGTACTTGGGTTTAGCTCTCTTCTTAACCTTCTCTTTTTCTATAAATACATGCCAGTGGTTTCATTGTCCCCTCCTAGATTTGCTTCTTAGCCCAGGGGAATGGCATGGGTAGCTCGCCTTTGTACTTTTTCATTCTCTCTCTCTCTGTGTCTTTCCTCAAGTAGGGTGGCCACAGCTGATCACAGTATTCAATATGGGGACGCGACAGGGACTTGTAAAGAATGAGAGGTTAGTTTTCGTAGACTTTGACTTCGAACATCCAGTCAATAACTCCAAGAGTTTTGTTCGCATTTGTGTTGTTTCCGTGTGGTGCTAACTTAGCTCTCGGTCATCAGAGATTATAGACACATGAGTCTCTTTTTCCCTCATTTATCTTACGTAGGTCTACAGACTTCATAATGTAGCTTGCCTTATCATTTTTTTTTTTCTTTACCTCCGACATGCAAGACTTTGCCCTTACCATGATTCCTATGAGACTAATCCATCAGTCTGTCTTCGTCCGTTGGAAGCTGAGAACATTCCACTCCTGTTGCAGGTTTATTTCCCAATATTGTCCCTCCTGGAGACCTCTCTCTCTCTCTCTCTCTCTCTCTCTCTCTCTCTCTCTCTCTCTCTCTCTCTCTCTCTCTCTCTCTCTCTCTCTCGCCCCTCATAGGCAGAGACGGGATGGTACAGGAAAAGGATCCCGCCCTTCCCACCACTCACAGCGGCTTGTCATCGGAAGGCCCAGCAGGAGCTGGTCGGTCGGGGCATGATTGAAGTCAAGGGTGGGAGATGGCTGATGGTGCTGGTGGGGTATGTAGTAGTAGTAATAGTAGTTCCAGTGGAAATGATGGCTTTCGTGATTGGCAGGGCAATGACAGCCGTGACACGGGCGCTTGACACTGCCTGTGATAAGGGGAAAGGGGTGTCGCCCCTGACCCTTCTTCCTGCTGTGTCAGCCATCACCCCATTTATTTGCACGTGTCTGAAGTTTAAAAGGATATTTACAATCTGTCAATCTCGCGTGCAAAAAGATGTTTTGCAACGAGTCATGACACTGACACCTCGATGTATATAACACGGACGTGAGACTTGGGTGTGTTCCATGGTCGTGTGGAGGGTGCGTGCGAGAGGCACTTCTCCATACAAAGGACTTCGATGGTTCTTTTGAATCCAGGAAGCTGGGGTTTTTTTTTGGCCTAGCTGTAAAGCAGCCAGAGCGTATTTGAACGAAGGCGTGACTATCCGTTCTGATGTTCTGGTTTAACTTGGGTGTCTAGTGGTTGGCTAGAGATGGTCGGTGGAGTTGTAGCGCCCCCTGGAAATCGCTCAGCAGCCTGGCGTCTTTGGGTGCCTGTTGTAGTGGTGGATGTGTCCATCTTCACCACACGCCACTGTGGCCACCTGCACCACACACCACTGTGGCCACCTTCACCGCCCGCCGCAGTGGCTGCCTACACTAGCCACACTACTGTGGCCACCCGCACCACTGTGGCCACCCGCACCAGCCACCACTGTGGCCACCCGCACCACCCACCATTATGGCCACCTCCCCCACCCACCGCTGTGGTCGTCTACACCGCCCACCCCCTACGCCCCCACTGGCGCCACCAACGCAACCAACCTTACCACTAGTCTTCGTGTACCTCTTTTTGGTTATAAGCTTAGGTGGTCATCATTTATAATGGAGGGGAAAGGAAAGTTATAAGGGAACTTGGCCCTTTGCCTCGACAGTGGCGATACTGACTTTATTACTTTGTGCAACTTTTGTCGGGGGAAAAGTAGCGAAAGTTTGTGGTCTCTAGTCACACCATAAAGACCTCTTTCCCACCCCCCACCCCTCCCTTTGTGGATTAATATCAGGTTATAAGCTGTGCGGCGTGGGGGGATAATGGATGGTGTTCGAACAGGGAAGGGGAGGAGGGAGCAGGGGGTGTTTGTCGCTACCGCGATTGGCGTACCCCTGCCATCACCAGACCACTTGACGTTAGATGGCATTAGTTATGTGCCGTATGTGTGTGTGATGGAGAGAGAGAGAGAGAGAGAGAGAGAGAGAGAGAGAGAGAGAGAGAGAGAGAGAGAGAGAGAGAATGTGTTGCGTTTTTTTGAGGGAGGAGGTATCTATGTGTGTTCCTCTCTTGTATGGATGCGACAGCTTTCCCCTCCTTCCCCCTCTACCAGTAGCGTCCTTGGATGATCCTCTTGGTTATCTAGCACGACATAACAACCCTGAGGAGGAGGAGGAGGGTGTGGTGGAGACGACACGGGACGACGGTTCGTCAGTTCTGAATGATGGTTGAGGCCTCTTACTTGATCGTGTGTTAGGTCTGGCCATCGTATCGTGATGTCCTTTCTCCCCGGGCGCTATGCAGAATGTCTACTTGGGGAGTTATGAAGTCGTACTCCCCCCCAGGCCTGACCAAAACTTGACCCGCTGCGTTACACGTGTACGGCGTGTAACCTTAACCTAACGTGTCCTTAATCCCCAAGGGGACCAGCTTCAATGCGTGTGGCTATCACACCCACACAGTTAACCCTGTCAGCATGGCTGACTTTGACTCCGGCAACCAACCACTGACTCAGCAACTGGACAGCGCCTCTTCCCTTCTGCAGAAGCTCCATGAGACCCGGCATCGAAACAAGACAATTTCCCCGTCTCCTCCTGTCACCCTATATGCCTCATATATACCTCGTTTGCCTCTTGCTACACCGTCTTCTTCTGTCCCTTGCGTCTCCCTCTGTCATTCCTTTCTGCTTATCTCACCTCTGTCTGCCCCTGTCATATCTTTTTGTCTCTCCAATCTCCCGTCTATCCCTAATGTCTGCGTCTGCGTCTTTCATCCCCTTCCCCATGTCTGCCTCTGTCATCTCTTCTCTCCCTTTGTCACCTCCTGTCTTCCTCTGTCACCTCCCATCTGTCTGCCTCCTCTCACATGTGCCTCTGTCACCTCTCATGTGCCTCTGTCACTTCCCGTCTGCCTCCGTCAGTACCCATCTCCCACCTTCCCCTCCGTCTGCCCCTGTCGGAGCCGTCTGGCTGGTCGGGTGTCTCTCTCTCTCCCCTCCGGCTCCCGCAGGGAGGTGCTGCTCTCATCGCGGCCTCTGTCGGCGGGTTGTCGATGGTCTTGACACATATATAATTAAACTTCAAAGCCACCCGAGAGTTTGACTCCTGATTTCCCAATTTTAATTATGGGTCGCCGTGAACGGCGTCCCCCCCCTCCAGATCCCCACCTCACTCCCTCACCTCAAAATATATATGCCGCTGGTTGAAGCCTCTCCCCCTCCTGCCGGCGTCGCACCTTATGGTTAAATCCAGGGGCGTGACGCCACCAAGCCATTGGTATGATGACCTGACCTCTGCCCCGACGGCCGCCCCCCCCTCGACGCTTTAAATATGTCGGCCCGACCCGCCCCTTTGGCCTGGCCTTAAAGGATCAGGCCAGATCCGTTGACCCAGGATCGTACAGTGCTTTGACTATGTCGGCCTGGCCCTAAATGATGAGGCCAGAGGCCAGGACTTTTAGACCCAGGGTGCTCAAGGATCGTACCGTGGTGTTTCCAGGTCGTACCATCGACGAAGACTTTAAGACACGACCGCGTAAGATTGCGACGGGGGAGATGCGTCTGCAGCGTCGTGTGTGTGTGTGTGTGTGTGTGTGTGTGTGTGTGTGTTGTGGTCCCCGGGCGGTGTCACGCACACCCACCGCGTCGTCCCGGGACATTCTGAACCCCATGTTGAATAGGAGAGGTAAACTTGGCGCGTTCTCGATTGGGGAAAAAGTTGTTAAAAGTTGAAAAAAATAAAAAAATACCAACCCTGCTCCCTTAGCCTTGCCCTCCCTCCCTCCTTCCCTAGCCTACCTCATCCACTTAGGTGATCCTGATCAGCCGATCGAGCCTCTATAGGGACCAGTTGGTGGTGACACATTTTTTACATATAATTGGGACTGAGGTCGCGCCCTCCCGTGGCTGCCGCCTTTACCGCGACTCTCCTGCTGGTGCAGCTGTGCTGGCCCCGGGGTGGAACTGTAGGGGTCGGAGGTGGTCCTCTTTGTCGACCTCTGCCATGCCATGCCATGCCCTGCCCTCCGACAGTGGTGGGTTCCGCGGGTGTCCGGCCGCCTCACAAAGGCGCGCTGGCCCTTGTGGGATTTTCTTTCGGGTGCATGTGAGGGCTGCAAGAGAGATGGCTGGTGGTGTGAGCGTTGGTTCGGGCCTTCCCGGGGCAGTCCGAGCGTGGTTCGGGCCTTCCCGGGGCAGTCCGAGCGTTGGTTCGGGCCTTCTCGGGGCAGTCCGAGCGTTGGTTCGGGCCTTCTCGGGGCAGTCCGGAGTAGGACACTTCCCTCGTATCCCCTACGTGTCGTAGAAGGCGACTGAAAAAAAAAAAAGGGGTGGGAGCGGTGGGTGGTGAGGGGGGCTGGATATCCTCCCCTCCAGTTTTCGCTTTTCCAAAACAAGAAGCAGAGAAGGGGGGGGGGGAGCCAATTGAGGATTGGATCCCTCAAAGGCTCAGTTATCCGTTCCTTGCGGAACCTCACTGATGTAGGAGATTGCGAAGACCCGTTCAGCGTGGAGGAAAAATGAAACGCGAAAAGTCACGAGCGCTCACGCGTATTGCATCTGCGGAGGAAGAAGCAATGTATGTGTGATCAACTTCAGCCTGGTCCCGGGGAAAACCCGACCTTATTTTCCCGTTACCTCTGAGAAATACGAGGCACTCGCTGGTGCACTGGTTCAAACACCTTATTTGCTCAAGGGTTTGCAGGTATAGGATGGATGTCTGATAGTCTCCCCACGACCCCCTTGCGACGCACGTCCCTGCAAGCGGAGGCTGGTGGAGGGAGACAGGAGGCAGAGGGGATACAGCAGGTGTCGGTGTACGGATGAGGCTGATGGTGTACGTGAGGAGGCGGTCTATGTTGTGCGCGGCGTTGGGGGGAGAGAGGGACGGACGGACGCGGAGGGGGCGCCCCCTGCGGAAATTAGCATATTCAAACAGCGAACATATTGGATGTCCACAGCGAGTAAACACTTGACGTCTCACGCGCGGGAGAAGCCCGGGGTTGAAGGGTTGACGTCCTAGGGTTAGCGGGCGGGCAAGACGGGAGTCGGGATGTGTGTGTGTATGTGTGCAGCAGCAGCAGCAGTAAGCCTCTGTTGAACGGTATACAGACAACAGAGCGAGTCTCTGGATGTCCAGCAGTTGGGCGTCTGTTGAACAGTGCAGACAAAGGGGGATGTAACGTGTCTGTGACCACGATAAACAGACTGTCTGGTGAGGCTTGGGGGGTGGGGGGGTACAGAAAGCGTCTGTGGGTCGGTGTTGGTGCCTTGTGGAGCGGGACTGGCGCTTGCCGAGGGTATGACAGCGCCATGGACCTCTTGAGCACGACGAAACGACCCTTGATGACACGACCCTCAAGGACGACGGGACGACCCTTGACCTTGATGATACAACCCTTAAGAACGACGGAACGACCCCTGACCTTGATGGTATAGCCCTTGAGCACGACGGTGCCACCCTTGGCCTTGAAAGATACGACACTTGAGCACGACGGTGCGACCCTTTGAGCATGTCGGGGCGACATGTGTTTTGTCCAAGGCCATGCCGTCGCTATACAATACGACCCAGCCGTCGTGCCGTCGTGTTCAAGGGTCGTGCTCAAGGACGCCCCCCGTCGTGTTCCAAGAGGCTGGAGTGGGGTGGTGGTTCACAGGAGAATAAAGGGGGTGTGTAATCTACCGGAGTGGAGGAACGGGACGGGAGTATTGTTCTCTGGGAATACAGCAATTTGCATATTCCAGTTGGGCGGGCGACGGTCGTGTGTTTCGACGCCCACACCGCCCATCCAGGGTGAGGGGGGGGGGGGGGGCTAATACAAGCAGGACGGAGGGGGAACTTTTTTTGAATACTACTGTGGCGCAATCGACTCAACAAGTGTGGCAGGGGGGGAAATTTGGCCTTAACAAGTGTGGCAGGGGGTGAAATTTGCCCCGAAGTGTAACAGGGGGTGAAATTTGCCCTCCCCCCCCGCGTACACGCAAGGTAAATAGGGGGTGTGTATCGGGAAGTGGGAGGGTGAGTGTTGAGGCCGTGGATTTTATGGAACTATTTAGCATGATAGGGCGGGAGGAACATTTGTATGTTAATGGGTCGGTATCATGTTCCTTGCAGGATGGGGTGAGCGGTCGCCTTGCAGGGGCCTAGCCCTCTCCCCATCATCTGTGGCAATACACACACACCCTTTTTTTCCCCCTCCTCCTCCTCCCTCCTTCGTGTACACTCTTCTCTCATCTTCCTTTTCCTAACTCCTCCTCGGTATCCTTACTTTCCTTCTCCTTTTGGAGGATAGTCTCCCTTCCACCCTTCGTCTCTAACTTACTCCCACTCTTCATCTTTCCTCCTCTTCTCCTCCTCCTCTTCCTCTTGTTATCGCCGTGTCTTGCGTGATCCTGTGTGTTGTTTTTTATTTTGCCTCTCGTGATAACACCATTCAGGTTAGCTTGGGAGGCACGGGTGTTTGGCAGGTCGCTATGAGTGATCATAGGGTGGCACTGAGATCCGTTGAGGGCCAGGTCGTCTTCACCCAACAGCCATGTAACAGGTCATGACAGACTGGGACCTGATGAGGGCTGGGTCGTGGTCCAGTACCCGAGTGTCAGGTCATAACAGGTGGTCGTTGTGTGGCAGTGTGAGCTGTTGGGGGCCCGGTAGGTGACAGATGAACGTCAGATGTCCTTGGTCTGGTGGTGTAACCTGGAGATGAACACACTTCACTCTCCCACGACTTCGACAATATATATATACAACTTTGGTGTTGCGAAGTATCAATACTTTTTGTAAAATCCAAGTCCGTGCCCTAAACAGGTTTCCATTGCTGGTGGAGGTTGCGGAACACATATTATGAATACCCAAAATACCTAATGGTCACAGAAGACCCTTCCCTCTCTTAAAACTTTAGGTATATATATATATATATATTTTTAAAGGATATTTCCCCCCCCTCTTCTCCTCCCCACCCACCACCCCCATGGCATTAAAACTGTGGTGTGGGGTGGGTGTGGACGAGTGATCCCCCTCCCCCCAGACATACACACACCAGCCATAGCTTCCAGGACTAACCTCGTCTCTCTCTCTCTCTTTCCAGGGACAAAGTGATTCGCGTCAACATGAACAACGTCAGCCAGACCAGCTGTGAGGTGAGTTCTGTTTCGACTTACCACCTGACCACAAGACAATCTTGTACACTTATCTCTGACCACAAGGCAAACTTGTCCTTTTCTAAATCACACACAGAAATTATTAAAACTTCGTCATGGTGACACCCAGGGATGTGTCTCAAGGTTCTTGTTGCTCAGGGCTGTGTGCTACTTCCAGTAGCAGGGGAATGTAGACTCCTTTAAAGCGAGAAGTTCTCTGACGGGAGTATATATCTAATGATATAACCTCGCCAATGGTGACTTTTCACTATTATTATTATTATTATTATTATTATTATTATTATTATTATTATTATGATGATGATGATGATGATGATGATGATAGTAGTAATGATAATAATGATAATGACAATAATGATACTACTACTACTAATAATAATAATAATAATAATAATAATAATGATAATAATAATAATAATGATACTAATAATGATAATAATGATAATAATAATAATAATAATAATAATAATAATAATAATAATAATAATGATAGTAATAATAATAATAATAATGACAATAATAATAATAATGATAGTAATAATGATAATAATAATAATCATAATTGCGTGAAGTGGTGTCTCCGGAGCCTGATATCTGACAGCTCCACGTACTCCTGACCCAGACCCTCAGCCAAGTCGAGGGAACTCAACCCAGAAAAGTAAATAGTAGTTTCCCACGTCTGCCAGGCTGTTAAAGGGGCGTTAGGTGGTTAACTGAGTGGCCAGAGAGAACCAGGCGGTCGATGGTTTACCCATCTCGAAAACACAGACACCAGTTGGGCAAGGGATTCAGTCCCACGCGGCTAAGAATGGTGGCCGAGGGGGAGGGTGGCTAGGCTATGGAGAGAGAGGTTGAAAGTACAGCAGTTACCCCTTTCGAAGTCTTAGCAAAGGGAGAAAGGGGCCTTAAAGTGCTGCACATACCTTTTTTTGTTTTTTTTAACCCTAGCAAAGGGAGAAGGGGGCCTTTATAACAAGTTCTTGAATAAACTGATATGGATGGGGAGATTTTCCAGAGCTGGGGGTGGAAAGAGAGGATTCGAGGATCTACATAGGGTCGAAACTATGACGAAAACAAGAGAGAGGGATTGAAATAGTAAGAGAATTAGTTTGGATTCCTTAAGGGAGTGTGAAGCGTCGCCTGCAAGGAATTGGAAGATATTGGAAGATTTTCCAGGGCTGGGGGCGGAGAGAGAGAATTCGAGGACCTATATAGGGGCGAAACTATAAGGAAAACAAGAGAGAGGGATTGAAATAGTAAGAGAATTAGTTTGGATTCCTTAAGGGAGTGTGAAGCGTCGCCTGCAAGGCATTGGAAGGTAGAGAGAGAGGATTCGAGGACCTATATAGGGTCGAAACTATGAGGGAAACAAGAGAGACTGATTGAAATAGTCAGAGAATTAGTTTGGATTCCTTAAGGGGGAGAGAGAGAGAGAGTGAAGCGTCGCCTGCAAGGGATTGGAAGGTATTCACACAACAATGGATGGGTCGGTATACGTATGGCAGGACTGTATGTATCCTCCAGTATTTAGAAATACAGATGTTTCACCTGTGTGCTCAGTCGCTACGGTGAGATTGGATCCTTAAGGGCACACGCGATGGTTACAACTTTTGGGCACAAGACACGAGCTGAGACGGTTGTGATTGTGGAGTTGGACGACTTGTTACAAGTTGGGCTGCACCTGTGAGAGGGGGGGGGGGCATTTTGATAACTGTCAGATGGTATCGCTGGATCTACCAAGAGTCCATTTATTGCCCAAGCTTCAAAAGCTTTCTACCCTGAGGCAGCTTAAGCTGGTATTGGTGACATGACGCACCAGGTGCGTGCCCGGCAGCTGGTACATTACAGCTGTAGCTGCGTATGAAGCCTTATATGTAAGTATGATGGTCACCCAGTCTCTCTACCACGGCGAAATGATGGTGGAAAATACTGATAATGAAAAGTATATATATATATATATATATATATATATATATATATATATATATATATATATATATATATATATATATATATATATATATTCCTATGAGTCCACGGGGAAAATGAAACACGAAGAGTTCCCAAGTGCACTTTCGCGTAATAATCACATCATCAGGGGAGACACAAGAGAGAAATATAACAGTCACTTGATATACATCGAAGAGACGAAGCTAGGACGCCATTTGGTAAACACACACACACACACACACACACACACACACACACACACACACACACACATATATATATATAATTTTTTGTTACCAGGTTGTGAAAATTGTGGGTTTGTGGTATTTGTCAGTGGTGATATATTGTGGGTAAGTGATGATACATTGTGAAAAGATATATTGTGGGAAGCGGATATTTTTTTTCTTTTGAAATTTTGTCTCCTCTTATTGTATTGTGGTGGTGGTTGTAATTTTTGAAAAGTTTAAAAGTATTTGAAAGACTTTCCTTACGGCTATGACCTGATCCTTTCCCTAACAACCACAATCTAATTCTTCCCTAACAACCACAACCTGATCCTTATCCTAACAACCACAACTTGATCCTTTCCCTAACAACCACAACCTGGTCCTTTCCCTAACAGTTCTCTCCTCTGCTTTAGGCCTGGCCTGGTTGATGGTGACTATGTCTATTATATAAAAAAAAACCTCTGCCTCCTCCACACACACACACACACACACACACACACCAAGTAATGTCCTCCGACAACAGGATTCGAACATATGCCTTTTCTCTTTCTTTATTTTTTTCTTTTTGTAAGGGGGCTGGTGACGCTAACCACCAGCCTCCACACAAAATGGTAGCGGTTCGAACCCTACTGTCGGTGGGCAGTGTGTGTGTTATGTGAAAGTTCGCGCTCATTTCACCGTATATATATATATATATATATATTGTAAAGGACCATAATATGGCGCGTGATCAAGATATTGTATGTTTTGGACAAACACATGTTTACCAAATGGCGTCCTAGCTCCGTCTCTTCGATGTATATCAACTGACTGTTATATTTCTCTCTTGTGTCTCCCCTGATGATGTGATTATTACACGAAAGTGCACATGGGAACTTATCGTGTTTCATTTTTCCCGTGGACTCGCAGGAATATATATATATATATATATATATATATATATATATATATATATATATATATATATATATATATATATATATAATGTCTTGGAGACGTTTGTTTGGCTAACGAATACGATGCCTTGAAAATAGTATGTTGGAGGAACGTCAGGTTTGCATGGGGAGAGAGAGCGAGCAGGGGTTGAGAAGGGGGAAGGCGAGCAGGGGGGAATGGCCCTACTGGTGGAGGGGCAGCAGGACCTCCAAGGCAAGAGAGGGGGACATGGGTAAGGCCCCGGGAGGCCCAGCTTTACCAACAGTCACGACACTGAACAATTATCTTTTTTTCCTTCTCTCTCTCTCTCTCTCTCTCTCTCTCTCTCTCTCTCGCGAGTTTTTCTCTAAGGGGAACTTGGCTAATGTGGCTGGCGGCTGGGTGGGTTGGGGTTGGCCTGTGTAGCCGTGTTGGGTCACCACTAGGGTGGGTGTAGTGTGGTGTGGTGGGCCACCATTAGGTTGGGTGTCGTGTGGTGGGTGGGTGTGGTGGGCCACCACTAGGGTGGGTATAGTGTGGTGTGGTGGACCACCACTGGGGTGGGTGTAGTGTGGTGTGGTGGGTCACCACTAGGGTGGGTATAATGCGGTGTGGTGGACCACCACTAGGGTGGGTGTAGTGTGATGTGGTTTGGCCTCACTAGAGTGGGTGTAGTGTGGTGTGGTGGGCCACCACTAGGGTGGGTGTAGTGTGGTGTGGTGGACCACCACTAGGGTGGGTGTAGTGTGGTGTGGTAGGCCAACACTAGGGTGGGTGTAGTGTGGTGTGGTGGGCCACCACTAGGGTGGGTGTAGTGTGGTGTGGTGGACCACCATTAGGGTGGGTGTAGTGTGGTGTGGTGGCCCCCACTAGGGTGGGTGTATTGTGGTGTGGTTGGGCCTCACTAGGGTGGGTGTAGTGTGGTGTGGTGGGCCACCACTAGGGTGGGTGTAGTGTGGTGTAGTGGGCCACCATTAGGGTGGGTGTAGTGTGGTGTAGTGGGCCACCATTAGGGTGGGTGTAGTGTGGTGTGGTGGGACACCATTAGGGTGGGTGTAGTGTGGTGTGGTGGGACACCATTAGGGTGGGTGTAGTGTGGTGTGGTGGGCCACCACTAGGGTGGGTGTATTGTGGTGTGGTTGGGCCTCACTAGGGTGGGTATAGTTTGGTGTGGTGGGCTACCACTAGGGTGGGTATACTGTTGTTTGGTGGGGTGACCATATGGGGTTGTATGGTTAGCCCTTCAGGAATGTCCCTGCTGGACTATATTGAGCTGTGGTAGGCCACACCAGGGTGGCTATATTGAGCTGTGGTAGGCCCCACCAGGGTGGCCATATTGAGCTGTGGTAGGCTCCATCAGGGTGGCTATATTGAGCTGTGGTAGGCCACACCAGGGTGGCTATATTGAGCTGTGGTAGGCCAACCAGGGTGGCTATATTGAGCTGTGGTAGGCCACACCAGGGTGGCTATATTGAGCTGTGGTAGGCCACACCAGGGTGGCTATATTGAGCTGTGGTAGGCCACACCAGGGTGGCTATATTGAGCTGTGGTAGGCCACACCAGGGTGGCTATATTGAGCTGTGGTAGGCCACACCAGGGTGGCTATATTGAGCTGTGGTAGGCCACACCAGGATGACCACACTGGACTGTCTTGGCCCCTACCAAGAAGGCCACGTTGGTGATGGTAGCGATGGGATGGCCACACTGGGGATGGTAGTTTACGGTAGCCTCAGTAGGGGTGGTAGTGTCTCTCAGAGTGGCCACACTGTGGATGATGATGGTAGGATGGCCACACTGTGGATGACGATGATGATGGTAGGATAGCCACACTGTGGATCATGATATGATAATGGTAGGATGGCCACACTAGGGATGATGACGGTGGGAGGATGGCCACAGTAAGGGACAATAAATGGCCACTCCTGCTCTACTTGCAGAACCTCAGTTAAGAACCTCGTCTGAGAAGATAAAAACTAAACCCCATGAGGACATGGTCTTAAACTTTGAACCTTCGAACTTACCACCCAACCTGAAAGTCTGGGAAAATATATTCGCTCCTCCTTCATATATTTTTTCCTAACCTCGATCTTTCATCAGTTATTTCTTTCGAACCCACAGGATTGCGTGGCCTTACGTATATATATATATATATATATGTGTGTGTGTGTGTGTGTGTGTATGATATAGTCGCTCCTTCTTCTTTTTCTTCTTCTTCTTCTTCTTCTTGCTCTTCTTCTTCTTCCTCTTCTTCTTCTTCTCCTCCTCCTCCTTCTTTTTCTTCTTCTTCTTCTCTTCTTCTCCTTCTTCTTCTTCTTCTCCTTCTTCTCCTTCTTTTTCTTCTCTTCTTCTTCTTCTTCTTCTTCTTCTTCTAATTCTTCGTCTTCTTCTTCCTGAAGATATTTCTACAAGTGGCAATTGCTCACTTTTCCAAAGAGGGCCGCCAGTCTGAGGCGGAAGTCGGTCGTAATTACTGTGGTAGCGGTGTGGAGCTGCTGTAAGGCGCGCCATTAGTCCCCATCACCACACCGCTCCCATTCTTCGCCTCATGAATGGGTGTGGTGAAGGAGGTGTTTAGTGAGTGACCATTTTACATCTGGGATGGTGGCGGTGGGTCGACCGCTGTCTCACAAACCGCCCTAACCGTCATTGGCGACTTTATCCCCCCCTTTGTTTTAGCGCCATAATCCCCCACTTGAGCTAATTCATCTTCCCCTCGTCCTTCGTCGCCATCTGTTTCGCCAAATGTGTAGCGGCGCGGGGTAGGAGGGAGGAGGGCGGGCGTGGTTAGGACGGAGCCTCTTGTGTGTCGATTCAAACAACGTAGGGCTTCCTGTAGGGAAGGGAGGGGGAGTGTTGTGACCGCTGGGAGTGTTACAACCTCCGCTGGACCCATAATAATGCCAGTGACCACATTCTCTGCACCAGGTGAGCAATCGGAACACCTTAGGATGTGAAAGGTCCGCCCAGAAAGGTCATCATTTTGAACGCTTTGCGAAGGAAGTCTTCCTCCCCCAATGCGCAACACGCAAAGGAATATGGTTGTATGGCCAGTTGCCGATTGTGAAATACTTTTGTCTCCCGTGGATGGTGGTGTTGAGGCTACGTCTATGTGGCGGCCGGACGGTGTACGCTTGGCTATTGGGGCTCGGTGGACTGGGGTCATCATCATGAGCCTGCAGGAGGCGAGTGCAAGTGCCCTAGAGTCGAGGAGGCCACAGCCGCCAGTGCTCGCGGACTCCTGCGTCGGGTAGAGCAAGGGTCATGGTCGAGGAGGCCACTGCCGTCAGTGCTCGCGGACTCCTGCGTCGGGTAGAGCAAGGGTCATGGTCGAGGAGGCCACTGCCGTCAGTGCTCGCGGACTCCTGCGTCGGGTAGAGCAAAGCTCATGGCCCTTGTGGACGACAGAAGGTTCGACAGTGGGTTTTTTTTTATCCCCTATGGGACGGAGGAAAATTAATTCATTAATTAATGAAGGAAAGATTCCCTGCCAGGGAGGAGCGGAGACTTTGAATATCAGATGAAGAAAAAATGTACCAAGAAATTTTGGCCAAGACGGAAATATTAACGACCCACACTATTTCTGGTCGTTTTGCCCACAGACGTTGGCACTGGGGCACCGTGCATCAGTTGCTGGTAACTGTGTTGACCATTTTCTCTTCTGCATCAACATACGCAGCCGGAGTAACCTGGATTGAGGTAACGAACATCACTTATGCATGACACGTCCCGTGTGTCTTGAAGGTGGTGGTGGTGGTGGTGTTGGGCCTTTGATAAGCTAGTTCCACCATATTTCCGTTGATGTCGTGGGTGATTATGGTGTGAAATAGCTTGATCGAGAAAGGAGTGTGTCTTACTTAGGTGTGTGGGTTTAAAGTTAATGTGAGGCTGAAGCCGTGGGTGGGGGTTGGAGGCAAGCCGTGTCTTCCCTGTGATGAATAAAGAAACACATAACCAGGGAACATGTTGAGATATCTTTATTTAATTCTGTTTAAGACTTTTCTTTGTTTTTAGATATCTTTTTTTATGTTAAAAATGCTAGACAACGATTAGGATTTGGTGGAGTTTTACAAATTCCACAGAATCAGATAGCATTTGTGTGTGTGTGTGTGTGTGTGTGTGTGTGTGTGTGTTTGTTGAGTTTACAATATCCAATGTAACCTTTGACCTGACCTTATCTCTCTCCGCCCATATACCACCTTTTGTCGCCACTGTGTGTTTTGGTTCTTGTTGCATCTACGAAACTGGGCGATTGGTATATTAAATTATTCTTTCTTTTCTCTCTTTGCAGACCGACGCCATGATGCTGGAGCCAACGGGTGTGTCCAGCTGCGTGTCCCGGGGCAAGTCAGAGGTGAGGGAATGAAGATAAGGAGAGAGTCGTGCAACCATGAGAGAAATTGTTAGATATATTAGATACATTGCTGTATTTCACCAGCCTTGCCTAGGCTTATCAGTCTGCTAGAAGTAAGCAATACGTCATGGAATAAGGCTACGATATGGTGGGATTCGAATCCCCTTTTTTTTCAGGCCGTTTCCCTCCCACAAGGGTCTTGAAAGCGCTGGGACTTCGAGGTGTCGATGCTCATTTGTTCCCCATTACGGCGCCTTGGGCTTTCATGACGTGATCCTTACTATATAATACTTTTTTTATAATCGCTTCTCCAGACTTACCCCGTTCCTCACGACGGAACGACCCTTGAATACGACGGTAAGGTCCTTGATTACGACGGTGCGATCCTTTGCGTGTGACGACCCGGCCTTTGAATTTGACCTTTTTAAGGGTCTGGGTCAACAGCCAAGGCCATCTGTATACATCCAAGGAGTCGTACACTCAAGGATCGTCGTGTCGTCTTCGAGGATAGACCCGTCGTACTCAGGGAAAGGTGTAAACGAAGAGGGGGGTGATCATACATATATATATGAGCCTTTCCGAGCCGTATGTTTGACACAGCCACTCAGATCTGCTCTTCCTCCCGCAGCACTTCGACTGTCGCAACCACATCCGTGTCATCCAGCCCATGTCCAAGAACCGCCTCTACATCTGCGGCACCAACGCCCACGGCCCCAAGGACTGGGTCATCTACGTGAGTGTCTCCTACTCCTCCTCCTCCCCCTGTTGTGTTGTGGTAAATCCTACTTTTCACACATGAGTCTTGAGTAAGTCTTTGGATTATAGTCCTTCTTTGCTTTCCACGAGTCTTAGGGGGCCTTTATTTTTGTAACAAGTAGGGCTTCAACTATGGCAAACATTTGCCCTATGCCATGTCGACTGGTATTGAAGAAATAGATTAAAAAAAGAAGAGCCTTTGCGATCTTCGGAGTGTAGGTAGGTGTGAGGCAGAATTCCTTCCGTGTTGTGCGTTCGCTGGCTAACCCCATACACCTCCTCCCGTGTTGTATTGCAGGCCAACCTGACGCACCTGGCGCGGCACGAGCACGTGCCGGGCATCGGGTCGGGCGTGGCCAAGTGCCCGTTCGACCCCATGGACAACAGCACAGCCGTGTGGGTCGAGCAAGGCAACCCCGGCGGCCTGCCGGGGCTCTACTCCGGCACCGTGGCCGAGTTCACGAAGGCTGACACCGTCATCTTCAGGGCCGACCTCTACAACTTCACCACCAAGAGGGGCGAGTATCCCTTCAAGAGGACCATCAAGTACGACTCCAAGTGGCTGGACAGTAAGTAGACCTCCAGTGGCCAGTTGGCAGAAAGTAGAAGTAAATGATTGACAGACCTGCTCTCAAGATGTGACGCAGCCCCTCACACTTTTGCCAGCATTTAAAGTATTTTAATGAGAATGTTCATTACACACACACACACACACACACACACACACACACACACACACACACACACTAGAAAATAAGAAGAGAAAGGCAACATAATCTAATGATTTGGTCGTAGGGGAAAGCATGCCTTTTCAAAAGGTGTCTGGTCGTAGGTGATATACAAGGCACGTGAAGGTTGAATAAAAAAAGGAAAGTTCCAAAGTTTAGCAATGGAAGGAAAGTAACAGACGTCACACTTTTGTGTTGCCAGAGGCCTTACAGTAATCATGTGACGCCTGGTCTAGTTAATAGCTGGATGCATGTGCATGTGTGTGTGTGTGTGTGTGTGTGTGTGTGTGTGTGTGTGTGTGTGTATATACATCTTTCATGTACTTTTATGTCTCCCCCAATATGACCCACACTTCGATGTTCTCAGAGCTGAGTATTTGTGTATACACCATTTATGTACTTTCTTTCATGTCTCCCCCAATATGACCCGCACTTCGATGTCCTCAGAGCCGAACTTCGTGGGGTCTTACGAAGTTGGAGAGTACGTCATGTTCTTCTTCCGGGAGACGGCGGTCGAGTACATCAACTGTGGCAAGAACGTGTACTCGCGAGTGGCGCGTGTCTGCAAGAAGGACACGGGCGGCAAGAACATCCTGGTGCAGAACTGGGCCACATACCTGAAGGCCAGGCTCAACTGCTCCATCCCGGGCGAGTTTCCCTTCTACTTCAACGAGATCCGTAAGTTGTGTGTTGTTTTGGGGTGGCGAGGGGAGGATGAGGGTGGTGTGGTGTGTCATGTCCTACCAGTGTCTCTTTGGTTAGAGTCTTTATGGCTGATGCTTCAGTAGGAGGGAGGAGGTGTCGTGTTTCTCTCTCTCTCTCTCTCTCTCTCTCTCTCTCTCTCTCTCTCTCTCTCTCTCTCTCTCTCTCTCTCTCTCTCTCTCTCTCTCGTGTTGTCGTTTTGAAATCCACGTGTCTGTTGCTGCTGCCTCGCTGCACGCTGGCTGAAGTTCGTTATTGGGGGGTGTTGATAACCTCACCAGGCAGCTACAGTGACTACGACTGTGTCAAGACTCCGCGTTGCCACTATCGTGCAGTGAGCTAACTTTTTCGGGAGGTCGAAGTCCCACCCAGAAAAAGAGGCCATCTTCATGACTACACCCTCGTCTTCACTAACCTGCATCTTAACTACACCCATATCTTCGCTAACAGTGTACTACACATTACACCTGGTGTTACCACACCACACGACATTGCACTACACATTACACCTGTTGTTACCACACCACACGACATTGCACTACACATTACACCTGCTGTTACCACACCACACGACAGTGCACTACACCTGGTTTTACCACACCACACGACAGTGCACTACACATTACACCTGGTGCTACCACACTACACGACAGTGCACTACACATTACACCTGATGTTACCTCACCACACGACATTGCACTACACATTACACCTGGTGTTACCACACCACACGACATTGCACTACACATTACACCTGGTGTTACCACACCACACGACATTGCACTACACATTACACCTGGTGTTACCACACCACACGACATTGCACTACACATTACACCTGGTGTTACCACACCACACGACAGTGCACTACACATTACACCTGGTGTTACCACACCACACGACATTGCACTACACATTACACCTGGTGTTACCACACCACACGACATTGCACTACACATTACACCTGGTGTTACCACACCACACGACAGTGCACTACACATTACACCTGGTGTTACCACACCACACGACATTGCACTACACATTACACCTGGTGTTACCACACCACACGACAGTGCACTACACATTACACCTGGTGTTACCACACCACACGACATTGCACTACACATTACACCTGGTGTTACCACACCACACGACATTGCACTACACATTACACCTGGTGTTACCACACCACACGACATTGCACTACACATTACACCTGGTGTTACCACACCACACGACATTGCACTACACATTACACCTGGTGTTACCACACCACACGACAGTGCACTACACATTACACCTGGTGTTACCACACCACACGACATTGCACTACACATTACACCTGGTGTTACCACACCACACGACATTGCACTACACATTACACCTGGTGTTACCACACCACACGACATTGCACTACACATTACACCTGGTGTTACCACACCACACGACATTGCACTACACATTACACCTGGTGTTACCACACCACACGACATTGCACTACACATTACACCTGGTGTTACCACACCACACGACAGTGCACTACACATTACACCTGGTGTTACCACACCACACGACAGTGCACTACACATTACACCTGGTGTTACCACACCACACGACATTGCACTACACATTACACCTGGTGTTACCACACCACACGACAGTGCACTACACATTACACCTGGTGTTACCACACCACACGACATTGCACTACACATTACACCTGGTGTTACCACACCACACGACAGTGCACTACACATTACACCTGGTGTTACCACACCACACGACATTGCACTACACATTACACCTGGTGTTACCACACCACACGACATTGCACTACACATTACACCTGGTGTTACCACACCACACGACAGTGCACTACACATTACACCTGGTGTTACCACACCACACGACAGTGCACTACACATTACACCTGGTGTTACCACACCACACGACAGTGCACTACACATTACACCTGGTGTTACCACACCACACGACATTGCACTACACATTACACCTGGTGTTACCACACCACACGACAGTGCACTACACATTACACCTGGTGTTACCACACCACACGACATTGCACTACACATTACACCTGGTGTTACCACACCACACGACATTGCACTACACATTACACCTGGTGTTACCACACCACACGACATTGCACTACACATTACACCTGGTGTTACCACACCACACGACAGTGCACTACACATTACACCTGGTGTTACCACACCACACGACAGTGCACTACACATTACACCTGGTGTTACCACACCACACGACAGTGCACTACACATTACACCTGGTGTTACCACACCACACGACATTGCACTACACATTACACCTGGTGTTACCACACCACACGACATTGCACTACACATTACACCTGGTGTTACCACACCACACGACATTGCACTACACATTACACCTGGTGTTACCACACCACACGACATTGCACTACACATTACACCTGGTGTTACCACACCACACGACATTGCACTACACATTACACCTGGTGTTACCACACCACACGACAGTGCACTACACATTACACCTGGTGTTACCACACCACACGACAGTGCACTACACATTACACCTGGTGTTACCACACCACACGACATTGCACTACACATTACACCTGGTGTTACCACACCACACGACATTGCACTACACATTACACCTGGTGTTACCACACCACACGACATTGCACTACACATTACACCTGGTGTTACCACACCACACGACATTGCACTACACATTACACCTGGTGTTACCACACCACACGACAGTGCACTACACATTACACCTGGTGTTACCACACCACACGACATTGCACTACACATTACACCTGGTGTTACCACACCACACGACAGTGCACTACACATTACACCTGGTGTTACCACACCACACGACAGTGCACTACACATTACACCTGGTGTTACCACACCACACGACAGTGCACTACACATTACACCTGGTGTTACCACACCACACGACATTGCACTACACATTACACCTGGTGTTACCACACCACACGACATTGCACTACACATTACACCTGGTGTTACCACACCACACGACATTGCACTACACATTACACCTGGTGTTACCACACCACACGACAGTGCACTACACATTACACCTGGTGTTACCACACCACACGACATTGCACTACACATTACACCTGGTGTTACCACACCACACGACATTGCACTACACATTACACCTGGTGTTACCACACCACACGACATTGCACTACACATTACACCTGGTGTTACCACACCACACGACATTGCACTACACATTACACCTGGTGTTACCACACCACACGACATTGCACTACACATTACACCTGGTGTTACCACACCACACGACATTGCACTACACATTACACCTGGTGTTACCACACCACACGACAGTGCACTACACATTACACCTGGTGTTACCACACCACACGACATTGCACTACACATTACACCTGGTGTTACCACACCACACGACAGTGCACTACACATTACACCTGGTGTTACCACACCACACGACAGTGCACTACACATTACACCTGGTGTTACCACACCACACGACATTGCACTACACATTACACCTGGTGTTACCACACCACACGACAGTGCACTACACATTACACCTGGTGTTACCACACCACACGACATTGCACTACACATTACACCTGGTGTTACCACACCACACGACATTGCACTACACATTACACCTGGTGTTACCACACCACACGACATTGCACTACACATTACACCTGGTGTTACCACACCACACGACAGTGCACTACACATTACACCTGGTGTTACCACACCACACGACAGTGCACTACACATTACACCTGGTGTTACCACACCACACGACATTGCACTACACATTACACCTGGTGTTACCACACCACACGACAGTGCACTACACATTACACCTGGTGTTACCACACCACACGACAGTGCACTACACATTACACCTGGTCATTGCTCACATCACCCCAGGTTATTGCTCACATCACCCCAGGTTATTGCTCACCTAACCCCAGGTCATTGCTCACATCACCCCAGGTTATTGCTCACATCACCCCAGGTTATTGCTCACATCACCCCAGGTTATTGCTCACATCACCCCAGGTTATTGCTCACCTAACCCCAGGTCATTGATTACCTAACCCCAGGTCATTGCTCACCTAACCCCAGGTCATTGATTACCTAACCCCAGGTCATTGATTACCTAACCCCAGGTCATTGATTACCTAACCCCAGGTCATTGCTCACCTAACCCCAGGTCATTGCTCACCTAACCCCAGGTCATTGCTCACCTAACCCCAGGTCATTGCTCACCTAACCCCAGGTCATTGCTCACCTAACCCCAGGTCATTGCTCACATCACCCCAGGTTATTGCTCACCTAACCCCAGGTCATTGCTCACCTAACCCCAGGTCATTGCTCACCTAACCCCAGGTCATTGCTCACCTAACCCCAGGTCATTGCTCACATCACCCCAGGTTATTGCTCACCTAACCCCAGGTCATTGCTCACATCACCCCAGGTTATTGCTCACCTAACCCCAGGTCATTGCTCACATCACCCCAGGTTATTGCTCACCTAACCCCAGGTCATTGCTCACATCACCCCAGGTTATTGCTCACCTAACCCCAGGTCATTGCTCACCTAACCCCAGGTCATTGCTCACCTAACCCCAGGTCATTGCTCACATCACCCCAGGTTATTGCTCACATCACCCCAGGTTATTGCTCACATCACCCCAGGTTATTGCTCACATCACCCCAGGTTATTGCTCACATCACCCCAGGTTATTGCTCACATCACCCCAGGTTATTGCTCACCTAACCCCAGGTCATTGCTCACCTAACCCCAGGTCATTGCTCACATCACCCCAGGTTATTGCTCACCTAACCCCAGGTCATTGATTACCTAACCCCAGGTCATTGCTCACATCACCCCAGGTTATTGCTCACATCACCCCAGGTTATTGCTCACATCACCCCAGGTTATTGCTCACATCACCCCAGGTTATTGCTCACCTAACCCCAGGTCATTGCTCACCTAACCCCAGGTCATTGCTCACATCACCCCAGGTTATTGCTCACCTAACCCCAGGTCATTGCTCACATCACCCCAGGTTATTGCTCACCTAACCCCAGGTCATTGCTCACATCACCCCAGGTTATTGCTCACATCACCCCAGGTTATTGCTCACATCACCCCAGGTTATTGCTCACCTAACCCCAGGTCATTGCTCACCTAACCCCAGGTCATTGCTCACATCACCCCAGGTTATTGCTCACATCACCCCAGGTTATTGCTCACCTAACCCCAGGTCATTGCTCACATCACCCCAGGTTATTGCTCACATCACCCCAGGTTATTGCTCACCTAACCCCAGGTCATTGCTCACATCACCCCAGGTTATTGCTCACATCACCCCAGGTTATTGCTCACCTAACCCCAGGTCATTGCTCACCTAACCCCAGGTCATTGCTCACATCACCCCAGGTTATTGCTCACATCACCCCAGGTTATTGCTCACATCACCCCAGGTTATTGCTCACCTAACCCCAGGTCATTGCTCACATCACCCCAGGTTATTGCTCACATCACCCCAGGTTATTGCTCACCTAACCCCAGGTCATTGCTCACATCACCCCAGGTTATTGCTCACCTAACCCCAGGTCATTGATTACCTAACCCCAGGTCATTGCTCACCTAACCCCAGGTCATTGCTCACATCACCCCAGGTTATTGCTCACATCACCCCAGGTTATTGCTCACATCACCCCAGGTTATTGCTCACATCACCCCAGGTTATTGCTCACCTAACCCCAGGTCATTGCTCACATCACCCCAGGTTATTGCTCACCTAACCCCAGGTCATTGCTCACATCACCCCAGGTTATTGCTCACATCACCCCAGGTTATTGCTCACATCACCCCAGGTTATTGCTCACATCACCCCAGGTTATTGCTCACATCACCCCAGGTTATTGCTCACCTAACCCCAGGTCATTGCTCACATCACCCCAGGTTATTGCTCACCTAACCCCAGGTCATTGCTCACCTAACCCCAGGTCATTGCTCACATCACCCCAGGTTATTGCTCACATCACCCCAGGTTATTGCTCACATCACCCCAGGTTATTGCTCACCTAACCCCAGGTCATTGCTCACATCACCCCAGGTTATTGCTCACCTAACCCCAGGTCATTGCTCACCTAACCCCAGGTCATTGATTACCTAACCCCAGGTCATTGCTCACATCACCCCAGGTTATTGCTCACATCACCCCAGGTTATTGCTCACATCACCCCAGGTTATTGCTCACCTAACCCCAGGTCATTGATTACCTAACCCCAGGTCATTGCTCACCTAACCCCAGGTCATTGCTCACATCACCCCAGGTTATTGCTCACCTAACCCCAGGTCATTGATTACCTAACCCCAGGTCATTGCTCACATCACCCCAGGTTATTGCTCACCTAACCCCAGGTCATTGCTCACATCACCCCAGTTTATTGCTCACATCACCCCAGGTTATTGCTCACCTAACCCCAGGTCATTGCTCACATCACCCCAGGTTATTGCTCACATCACCCCAGGTTATTGCTCACCTAACCCCAGGTCATTGCTCACATCACCCCAGGTTATTGCTCACCTAACCCCAGGTCATTGCTCACCTAACCCCAGGTCATTGCTCACATCACCCCAGGTTATTGCTCACCTAACCCCAGGTCATTGATTACCTAACCCCAGGTCATTGCTCACATCACCCCAGGTTATTGCTCACATCACCCCAGGTTATTGCTCACATCACCCCAGGTTATTGCTCACCTAACCCCAGGTCATTGATTACCTAACCCCAGGTCATTGCTCACATCACCCCAGGTTATTGCTCACATCACCCCAGGTTATTGCTCACCTAACCCCAGGTCATTGCTCACATCACCCCAGGTTATTGCTCACATCACCCCAGGTTATTGCTCACATCACCCCAGGTTATTGCTCACATCACCCCAGGTTATTGCTCACATCACCCCAGGTTATTGCTCACCTAACCCCAGGTCATTGCTCACATCACCCCAGGTTATTGCTCACATCACCCCAGGTTATTGCTCACATCACCCCAGGTTATTGCTCACATCACCCCAGGTTATTGCTCACCTAACCCCAGGTCATTGCTCACCTAACCCCAGGTCATTGCTCACCTAACCCCAGGTCATTGCTCACATCACCCCAGGTTATTGCTCACATCACCCCAGGTTATTGCTCACATCACCCCAGGTTATTGCTCACCTAACCCCAGGTCATTGCTCACATCACCCCAGGTTATTGCTCACATCACCCCAGGTTATTGCTCACCTAACCCCAGGTCATTGATTACCTAACCCCAGGTCATTGCTCACCTAACCCCAGGTCATTGCTCACCTAACCCCAGGTCATTGCTCACCTAACCCCAGGTCATTGCTCACCTAACCCCAGGTCATTGATTACCTAACCCCAGGTCATTGCTCACATCACCCCAGGTTATTGCTCACATCACCCCAGGTTATTGCTCACCTAACCCCAGGTCATTGATTACCTAACCCCAGGTCATTGATTACCTAACCCCAGGTCATTGCTCACATCACCCCAGGTTATTGCTCACCTAACCCCAGGTCATTGCTCACATCACCCCAGGTTATTGCTCACATCACCCCAGGTTATTGCTCACCTAACCCCAGGTCATTGATTACCTAACCCCAGGTCATTGCTCACATCACCCCAGGTTATTGCTCACCTAACCCCAGGTCATTGATTACCTAACCCCAGGTCATTGATTACCTAACCCCAGGTCATTGCTCACATCACCCCAGGTTATTGCTCACATCACCCCAGGTTATTGCTCACCTAACCCCAGGTCATTGCTCACCTAACCCCAGGTCATTGCTCACCTAACCCCAGGTCATTGCTCACCTAACCCCAGGTCATTGATTACCTAACCCCAGGTCATTGCTCACATCACCCCAGGTTATTGCTCACCTAACCCCAGGTCATTGCTCACATCACCCCAGGTTATTGCTCACATCACCCCAGGTTATTGCTCACCTAACCCCAGGTCATTGCTCACATCACCCCAGGTTATTGCTCACCTAACCCCAGGTCATTGCTCACATCACCCCAGGTTATTGCTCACCTAACCCCAGGTCATTGCTCACCTAACCCCAGGTCATTGATTACCTAACCCCAGGTCATTGCTCACATCACCCCAGGTTATTGCTCACCTAACCCCAGGTCATTGCTCACATCACCCCAGGTTATTGCTCACATCACCCCAGGTTATTGCTCACATCACCCCAGGTTATTGCTCACATCACCCCAGGTTATTGCTCACATCACCCCAGGTTATTGCTCACATCACCCCAGGTTATTGCTCACATCACCCCAGGTTATTGCTCACATCACCCCAGGTTATTGCTCACATCACCCCAGGTTATTGCTCACATCACCCCAGGTTATTGCTCACATCACCCCAGGTTATTGCTCACCTAACCCCAGGTCATTGCTCACATCACCCCAGGTTATTGCTCACATCACCCCAGGTTATTGCTCACATCACCCCAGGTTATTGCTCACATCACCCCAGGTTATTGCTCACATCACCCCAGGTTATTGCTCACATCACCCCAGGTTATTGCTCACCTAACCCCAGGTCATTGCTCACATCACCCCAGGTTATTGCTCACATCACCCCAGGTTATTGCTCACATCACCCCAGGTTATTGCTCACCTAACCCCAGGTCATTGCTCACCTAACCCCAGGTCATTGCTCACATCACCCCAGGTTATTGCTCACCTAACCCCAGGTCATTGATTACCTAACCCCAGGTCATTGCTCACCTAACCCCAGGTCATTGCTCACATCACCCCAGGTTATTGCTCACCTAACCCAGATTAGGTGGTATGGACAACGGTGGGGTGGAAAGAGTTCACCCACCCACCCGCTCCGCTCCGCGCTCCCCTACATTCGTCTCTCGGCCCATCATTTGCCTTTATCAGTGGCTCGATGACGGTCTGGAGAGATGAGGCGGGGAAGGGAAAGTCATTTCAACTGTACACTCTAGATACCTTTTCTTTCATACTGTTCGCCATTTCCCGTGTTAGCGAGGTAGCATTAAGAACAGAGGACTAGGCCTATGAGGGAATATCCTCACTTGGCCCCTTTCTCTGTTCCTTCTTTCGGAAAATTAAAAAAAAGAGAGAGGGGAGGATTTCGAGCCCCCCCGCTCCCTCCCCTTTTAGTCGCCTTATACGACACGCAGGGACATGAGCGACATGGCTTGAGCAATAACATGCCATAATCGTAGACATCTCGAATGAATGGATAAATGACGAATGTGGAAACTGTGAATGTGAAATCATTTGGAGCTTCTGAAGTGCTCGTAGATCTAAGTCTGAAAGGTGGAAACTTGAGAGGGGGGAAAAAATTATACCACAAAACTATTGAAGATCCAAGTGCAACAAGGGATTTCCCAGAGTCTCTTTAGAGAGGATCACCTAATATTTGTAAGATGGAGTCACTGTGGGATTCAAGTTGCATAAGGGAAGTGGAGTTGAGGATAGGATCAGATTCTTTGGGAAGGAGAGAAATCAAGACAACAGAACGGCAGTTGGAGTGGTTTGAACACCCTTCTTTGAAATAGGATGCTCCTGTATGTGGTTCCAGGAGGATATTTTTAAGAGTTTCAAGGCATCCGCGAATTAGACGAGTAAGCTAATCGTCATTGGGTTCCAAATCAAACCCGTTCCTAACACCAGGAAGGATTTGACCGAAACTGAACACTGTATTCAAGATTTGAACACGCCACTGAGTTGTAAAAAAACGAAGGTAAAATCCAAAGACTTAAGTTCGAAAGTCTTTCCTGTGTATCCCAGAATTTGGTTCGCCTTTTAAGTACTGCTTTTGCGCACTGCTTGCTTGGCATTAGGTCACCCAAGTTCCCCTTTTCCCTCCCTGAGCTTCTGTAGCTCAACTGAATTCATATCGTAGCTTCCATTTTAACTTTTAATTCCGATATGTTTAAAAAAAAAAACGATCCACTTATGGTCGTTGGACAAAGCTAGATAGACTGGGGGTCGACTGTTGTCCATCGTCTTGTGTGTACGCAAATGACGCCCCCATATCTTGAAGTAAACAGCTCTCAAATTCCTCCTAGCGTTAAGGGGGTCGACTGCCGTGTTGGAAGGTTTCGTTACAATCCGCCACCGGCCCGCTTGACCCACATACGCTACTCCAGCCGTGGCACGTACAGAGCGGTCGGTGGGCAGTGATGGTATGTCATACAACACACTACTTCCCCCCCTATTTCAGGACGATGTTCTAACGGGAATAATAATAAATAATAATTGCGCGGGAGTATTTATAAAGGTATACGCTCCCGGCTACCATTTACGGACGGGGTTGGATGGTGGTGAGGTGAGGGAGGATCTAAGCTGATATTTGTGGACGGTAACCACAAGTTTACGATAATTGAGACGACGCGTGGCGCGGTAAATTTGGAGGGTTTACGTTGTGGCACCTTGATGGGCCGATGGAGGGCGGGGCTGCGACCCTACACGCTGGCTTAACCCGGAATTAAGGAGACTTACGACACCCAACTTGACCAGCTTTACGGCCCTGGGCGGCACGCGCAGCCCTCAGCCAGGAATCCTGGGGGCTCCTCGCGAGAGCTGGTCACCCTCCCGTGATGAGCCCCTCAGCCTCTCCGAATGAGTCGTTCAAGTGTTTGTTACGAAGATAATTGGAACGAAGAATCTTGGTAAAGGAGAGGGGGTGCGTGGGAGGGGTTAACAACTTAAGAAGGCCTGTTGTCGTTTGTGGTGGCTGTGAAAAGCGTTTCCCAGGAAGTGGCTCGTTGGCAGATGGGCGGCGTCAGACATCTCGGGCTTTCTCCTTGTTGGGCAGATGACCCATGTTAGGGACCGTGGCACCTCCGGCTGGGCGGTGTTGATGTCTGATTGTATGACGCAAAGTTCGTGGATGTGTTTTATCACATTTTTTTTCCCCCCGAAGACTCCTCGTTATTCAGGGATTCAGAGGAAAGAGAAGTTTGTAATTTGTTCTTCTGGGGTCCATCTTAACTCTTTGGATATGGTGGCCGGGCACTTTTAACCGGCCATTTAGAAGTCTTGCTCTTGGGAGTTCGGGGTTCCAGTGGCTCAACACGATGCAGCGCCCACACCCTGCCTAGCCTCACCAGCTCCTCTGAAGAGAGGAGTAGCCACTTCTCGGAGGCCGAAGACGGATCTAGGTCCTTTGTCGTCTCGTGTGGCGAATTTGTGACGTAGAGGCGTGACAGTGACGTATCATATGGAGATGCTACTGTTGCTTTGTTACGAGGAGGTGAGGATACGACTGAGCTGTATGAGGAGAGGGCGCCTCTTAGCTATGGTAGCGGGGGGGCGGTATAGCTGCTCCTACCACGTATCTGTGGTAGGAGGGGACACCACACTAGACGGGTAAAAGAGGCCCCGATGCTGCTGCATCTGTGGCCATACACGGCGGGGCAGTTCAGAAAGAACCTAAATCTAAATCTTAAAAACGTTTTCGCCGTCAGTTGGTGTGAGGCAAAGAAAGTGCTAACCTGTGGGAAAACCTATAAGATGCTTGGTTGGCTAAAAGACCCAGCAAATACAAGGTGGCCCATATTATGACTGGCGGACTCCCGCAGGTGGCCAACAGTATGGGAGAGGGAGGCGGTGGGAGGTGCAACAGAAAACGTGGGAGATCAGGACCCTATACTGAGGCCGAGTTGTACTTGAAGCTTTCGGATTGTGTCCCAGCCCAACAGACAGAAGGACATGAGCACTATGATAGGTGTTGGGGAGGCCATGAGCCCTGCTACAGGTGTTAGGAGGACATGGGCACTCCTGCAGGTGTTGGGAGGACATGAGCACTATGACAGGTGTTGGGGAGGCCATGAGCCCTGCTACAGGTGTTGGGAGGACATGGGCACTCCTGCAGGTGTTGGGAGGACATGAGCACTACTGCAGGTGTTGGGGAGGACATGGGCACTACTGCAGGTGTTGGGGAGGACATGGGCACTGCTGCAGGTGTTGGGGAGGACATGGGCACTGCTGCAGGTGCTGGGGAGGACATGGGCACTACTGCAGGTGCTGGGGAGGACATGGGCACTGCTGCAGGTGTTGGGAGGACATGGGCACTGCTGCAGGTGTTGGGGAGGACATGGTCACTGCTGCAGGTGCTGGGGAGGACATGGTCACTGCTGCAGGTGCTGGGGAGGACATGGGCACTGCTGCAGGTGTTGGGGAGGACATGGGCACTGCTGCAGGTGTTAGGGAGGACTTGAGTACTGCTGCAGGTGTTGGGGAGGACATGGGCACTGCTGCAGGTGTTAGGAAGGACTTGAGTACTGCTGCAGGTGTTGGGGAGGACATGGGCACTGCTGCAGGTGTTTGAGAGGACTTGGGCACTGCTACAGGTGTTGGGGATGACATGAGCACTGCTACAAATGTTGGGGAAGAACATAAGCACCGCTGCTGGTGTTAGGGAAGACACAGACACCGCTACAGGTGTCTGGAAGGACACCAGCTTTTTCACAGGTGTCTGAAGGACACGGCACACTGCAGCGGGTTCTGTGAGCCAGGTACCGCTGCCACCCACCAGGGGGCTGGCTTGCCCATTTCCCGCCAAATGACGTCATTAGCAGCAGGCGTTTCTTTGCAAATGGCTTGTTATGCTAAGTCGACACTGTTTACATGCGCGAAGGGGGGTGCATTTGGCGTGAAATGAAGGCCTTGCGAGATTTCCTGTTGGCACAGACTGGTTGCCGTGTGTCCAGGTGCTGGCAGGTGTGGGGTGATATATGGCGACACCCTGCACCCGCGGTATCTGCAGGAGAGGGTGCGGCGTATGGTATGGACGGGCTGTGGAGATGGGAGGAGGACGAGTGTAGCGGAAGAGTGAACTGGTGGGGTGGTAAGGGATGGGTGCTCCCTCCCTCACACGGTTGCGGGTGGGGCATGCGTAAATGCTTTGATGGGTGAGCGTAGTATGTGGCGGCGGTCCTGTGTGCGTATACGCCTATTTCTAACTCCCAACATGTACCGTAGGAAGAGGGAGACATATACACGTAATGCTCCCCATCTCTTGGAACTCTCTCTCTCCTGTCATACAACGTGATTATGTTGGATGTAATGCTAATGGTGGTTGTCAGTGCGTGGGTTATCATCAGTACGTGTGAATCACAGCTAGACAGGTGACCCCTCTCCTCAGCCACCTAGCAGCTCGATTTCCCCTCCTAGCAGCCCTCTCCTCCGTCACCCCGGAGCCCAACCCCTTACACCAAGGCGTCTCACCCTATTCCCTTGGCGCGCGCTATTCACCCTTGCAATTATGAGGGTAATTAAAGGTAGACCGTAGCGCTGGGTCGTACACTGTGTAGACGTGTTAGCCAGGCTGGTGCGTTTTCTCCACTCATTATAATTGCTGTGAGCCCGCCTCGCAGGGGGTCAATTAGCTCCACCGCGCCCCCCTCGCTACCTCCTCCCCCAAGTAAGAAGTGGCTTTAAGTGTTCTGTAATTATTACTCTGGATCAAATTATTCAGATGAGATGCAGTCGACTGACTGGAATGGCCTTGGGAAGTAGGTGGGGAGGGAGAGAGAGACTCTTACAATGGTGACTATGATAGGCCCCGCCTGAGGGGAAAGCATTAATCGGACGGGCTGAAACAGGAACATCGCTCCTGGGGAAACCCTGTTGGCATTTTGTAAACAAGCAACGGAGCGCTCAAAATGAGCGGCAAGACTGTGTGTGTGTGGTGTTAAGGTAGCTAGCTTCACGTCGCCCGGTAATACCGCCAAACATGGAAATGTTGTCCGTAATCATCCTAGATCCTAGATCTGGAGTGTTGCTTATTCAGTGTTAAAAAGAAAAAAGTCGTAAGTGACATATGAGGTAAGTTCCGATGTCTAGTGTTTGTTAAAAGGTCATTGCGATGTCGATAAATGTCGTGTTTATCTTGTTTTTTTTTTCGTATTTTTCACCAGATATTACTCTTAGATTTGTTTTACATAGCTTTAAACTATTATATATATGTGTATATATATATATATATATATATATATATATATATATATATATATATATATATATATATATATATATATAAACCAAGGGCTCCTCAAGACTACGCAACAATCATTAATAGGGAAAGGATGAACCACTTGATTGAGTAGGTCTTTGGCGAGAAATTATCGGTCATTTTTTCGGGAAATTTATCATTATTATTATTATTATTATTATTATTACATCACCTGGATGGGAATACGAAAATGTCCGTCGTTTGTAAAGGTCAGTAAATGCATGACGCGCTTACGAGAAAATGACTGACTACTGACCTTTAGTGTGGCATTCCCATGGTTTAGTATTAGTAGCAGGAGCCGAGGAAGGGCGCCCCGGAACAGGCCAGGATGGCAGACCCCGAAGCTCCTCCTCTTCAACAATGCCCAACCGACCATACTTACCTTTTGTTGTTGTTAGTCACGTAATCAGCCCCCATGTGTCGGGTGTCCGGTAACTCGCATCCGGTTACCGTAGTGTTCGGTAGACGGCCTGATCCTGTAATGTGTCACGAATGGAGCCTAATGTAATCTTTCCGCAAGGGTGGGAGTGGCATGCCTTGGTCTCCCAAGGTTACGTCACCATACCCCACCCCTCCCTCCCAACCCACATATCACGCTGCCATATAATGCGATACGATTTACATTTCCCTACCTGACCAGCGCAAGCCTCGTTCGCTCTACCTTAGAGAGAAATACATTTTATCTTGTAACTCTAGCGGCATTCGCGCTACTGCGTGTGACAAAGGCGCAGGTAGCAAGCCGCCGGTTGACCCTTGTGTTAGGAGGGTAGTAGGAAGTCTTTAGTTCGTGCTTCCGCGGGTTTTAAGGCCATATTCCCCTTCAGGCGCGTCATGTCATGTGTCACCAAACTGTCACCGGGTCGCACAGGCCTGAAAATAGGTCCAAACCCCTGTGGGCACGAGTGGCGGTAGATCCGACTCTATAGTGTCTGTTCATTAAAGTCATACTCGTGCCGTGTTTCACGTCTGGGTTGGGCCCGGACTGTCTTCGCGACAGCATGCACGCGCTCGGGGCCTCGGCCATTGTCAGCTATGTCACCGTAAGACAGCACGGTATAATTAAAGCTCTTGTACATTTCACTGTTGTTTACATGGCGGATCAGGTTTTAGGAATGAATATACCTCGGGCAGGATAGGATGTAAAGCGATCATGATCATATTACTGCAAATCTGCCATACAAGCCTGTGGTTAGGAGTGTGTTTATGTAGGAGCCTAGTCCATGCGTGTGTGATTCGAGGAAGAAGAAAAACCCACATTGTTGGTTGCTGTGGGGGATACGGCTCCCACTTCTTTGTCGCACTTTTTGCTTCGTTATCGTATTTTCTTTCTTGATAGGTCACGGACGTAGCGAAAGAGACGCTTCGCCGTCTGATTGAATTGTGGCTCACACGAAATGTTGAGCGGATGGTCCTCTTGGTTAATTGATAGTAGACACGCGATCTTGTGTGTGGTGGAGTCGGAGGCAGGAACCTTCGCGATGCTGATATCGAACTCGGGCAGGGAGGAGAGGCTGGGGGACAGCATATGCTGTTAAGTATCTCCAACCCGCAGGAACTCCACGTTTGAGTATAATCAAACTCGTAATTACATTGATAACTGGGGTTGATAACCCTCGTTCTAAGACAGCTGACGGTAAGGGCGCTTAATTGTTTCTTAGACGAATTTTGGTGTTTATTCTTTTATCGGACCATCGTCGCTGTATTACAGAATTACAGTATAATTGATATCTGCATTTGCAGGAAGCAGTTGCATATGAGTTTACACGAGTTTACATGAGAAAGGCAGACAACATGAGGCCAGACTGGCCCACTACTGGGTTGTATAGTAAAAAGAAAAGCACAGATACGTTAGTTAAAGCTCTTGAACACAATGGCTTGACCTTTAGGTCAAGTTAAAGGTCATGCCTGATGCTCATACTCACGGATCGCATCCACTTCCTCAAAGGGACGGGGAATAACGTTGTTATGTAAGTTTTGGAAAAGAGAATGAATATAAAAATTCTGGAGATTATCAAAGAGCTTGTCGAGTTCACCCACAGACGTGGATAAGCCTTTCCGGCATAATTTCATGGGTCATTATCAACACCCATTACCAGCAACAAATGGACACGTGACCCTGATTGCTGACCTTTTTGACTTAATAAACAGCATGGGTCATGATTGTGTGAGAGAGAGAGAGGGAGGGGTCGGGTCATGCAACAGGTCTGGCCTGGTCGTCTTCACTGATGAATATGGTGACCCTGGAGACGGAAGCAGACCGAGCGACGGGCTTAGCGCTAAGATTTTAAGGCCAGTCGGACGCACACACACATCAAGCTAGACCGAACGCGGGCGTCAGAGGCCAGACGGAACGCCAGGTGCAACACCCATCAGGCCAGACAGAGCGACTGATACAGCCAGCCCACCAGCTATCTCGTTGGCGTATTGTCGCTGGTAATGAGGATACATACCACTTGTGTATTATTTTCGCCCACGATAGAGGCTTTACGTAAGGAGCTGTCGTCACACCCTGGCAGGTGACCGCGGTGGAGCCTGTAATCATATAACTTGCCCTTTGTGTACTGCGCCTCAGCTCACGGTCGACACAGACCACTCAGGAACCTTTAGCATTTCGGTGTTTGATTAAACTAAGTTCGGGCCATGGGCCATATGCATAATAGAGTGTATGGGACTAAGTTCAGGCCATGAACCATATGCATGATTAGAGTGTATACGACAGTTTCAGGCCGTGGGCCATGTGCATAATGAGAGTGTCATGTGTAATTATCCTAATCACCTTATGGAGTTAATGATTATCCTGTTCATGGATGCTCCTTAACATTGCCGGCCCTAGTGACCCCGCCAATTCATTATAGGCCCAAAGGCTAAGCAGCCAGCTTAGGTCAACCTCATACCTCCAGGATTTGATCTTGGAGGCTGGGGTGCGAGCCACGAACTCGCCAAGACAATGATGAAAAGCTCAAAATAAAAGTGGCATGTCAGAAAATCTAGATTGTACCCATGTTCAGTACAGATATGTAAAGGTTACAGTTCAAGAAGACATATATATATATATATATTATATATATATATATATATATATATATATATATATATATATATATATATATACACAGTATTTTCACTTTTTTCTTCATCAAAACTCGAGTTACAGCGGTAAAAGACAGGCCCGAAACCAATTCAGAGGACACAGTAACTTCAAAAGAAGCCCCGCGTAGTTTGGTAAGGTAGCTTATAAGCAGTAGTCGTATTTCAGCGGAAAGTTCTGGCGACCCCAGTCCTCAGTCATCCTCATGACACGCCATGCGGCTTACTTACGTTTGTTTACTTTGGAATATTTACTGCAGGAATATGATATTACTGATTGTAAGGGGAAAAAATATTACTTGTCCTTTACACATACATAAAAAGGCGAGTGTCTTTGGTGATTCCCAGTCACGCCAAAGGGAGCCACATAGACTGTTGTGTCTTAAGGTCATCCAGTCACGTTAACGTTTCGAAGGCCTTAACCTCACCTCACATCACTCTCAGATGCCCAAATGTATTATGTTTTAAAACATACACATTCGTCATACCGTCCCCCAACCACAAACCACGTTAGGCAGTGTACCTGGGAGTAAGGCTGGTTGCAGAGGCCGAGGGGGGAAGCTGTCACGCCATCTGGTAATCGAGTCTCCTCCAAAGCAGGGTTGGCCATGGAGCCTCTGCACGCGTCGATACACCACTACCTAACCCTGTTTGGTGACGGGGAGTCTGCTCTAGCTTCCATTCCATGATTGTGGCGAAGAATTTGTCAATTTATGAGAATTGACGTATTGATTAGTACTGTTAGTTTAAACTGGAGGAGTGGGTTGGCTCAGTAAATTTGTGTGTTTTTGCTACCTCCGTCCCTCAAATAGTTTGAGAAAGACATAGTAGGCGGGACCTTGAATATTTCAGATGTGGAGAATATCTGACGAAGCTTAGCTTTCATTTTTTTTTTTTTTTTTTTTACACCTGTATGCATCTTGTTAAATAGGACTTCTAATTTCTTGGTTCGATTTAGTCACGTTGCTTCATTATGGTCTAAGGCATATCTGATTGGTACAAGTTGTATGGATTAAAGTTGGAAAGTGTGATGAACTTGTAATTCTATGGACTTAACGAGTATGACGTTAAGGAAGAAGCTGTTTCGCATCGGTTTTCACTCAAAGAAAATGAAATGTGGAGTGAGAACAGTGCAGACTATTAGAGGCAGTTTTGGTCGGTATTCCAGAATGGTTGTATATTAGGTAGACCAAAGCCATTATGACCAGTGATAACAATTATATTACGTATGTCAAAACCTGTGGTATGACTTTATGCCTCCATTACATATGTAGAACTGTATAATAATTTCTTTTGTTATCAATTTAAGACTGTTTTTATGTACTATTTATGTGTCATTATGTCAAGAAGTATCAAGTGTTTTTTATGAGGTAGTAACTGAGTATAAATATGTTTGTTATTACTTTATCGTATTCTGTGTCAGGACATTATATGGCCACAGCAGAATTCTCATTTACGTCTTCTTCTCAGAACATGTCCCTTCAAACTGTTTCTTCTAATAATTCATGGAATATTTGAAGAACTTTCCTTGAGAAGTAATGTAATAGAAGGGCTTTAGGTTTATTCGTAAAGTAATTCTGAACTTATTTTGCATACCAGTAGGTCATAATATGTGTTCAGGTAAGGGTAGGCTACATATTGCATCATGCGGTATTGACGTATCATAAGCTATACTTTTATTTACCTTTAGAAATCTTGATTTGATATGCAACTGAAGATGACATGATTATTCATTATTATTTCTCTGTCCCATACAGACAATGTGTTGACATTCCTGCAGTCTCACCCACTCATGGACGAGGCAGTGGCCCATGAGCATAATAAACCTGTGTTCTTCAAGAGGGATCTCATCTTCACACATCTGGTGGTGGACAAGGTCACTGGGGGAACTTACGGCCAAGAGAACACTTACACGGTGTATTATGCTGGATCGCGTAAGTTATTTGTTCTAAGGTGTTGTTCTAGAAATGAATAAGCCCATGATGTGTAGGTGGACTGTTGCAGGCCATGTGGTGGTAACTTCAAGTGTATCACTGACAGAATGGGGTTATAATCTTAATGGAAACTGTACGTATATGCTGTACAAGATGATTACAGCATGTTGTCATGGCTTAGCAACTTCTGTGAATTCTGAAAAATAGGTAAATTAAGCTGTATCAGATGAGATATACTTGATTAATCTAAACTCCATTTCCTGCTGATGCTGCTGTTTTAGAATTACCTCTCAAAAGAAATACAAAAGCGACACTAAAATGGGATAGGTTGAACATCTATGCCATGCCCCGATTGCTCAAAATCTTTTTCACTCCCTCCTTTCACCTCCAGTCTGGCCTCCCATTTCTCCTTGTACCCTTCCACCTCTCACACATATATCCTCTTTGTCAACCTTTCCTCACTCATTTTAATTGCATATTCGCCATTTCCTGCATTAGTAAGGTAGCATCAAGAAAAGAGGACTGAGTCTAAGGGGGAAAATCCTCACTTGGCCCCCTTTCCTGTTCCTACCCCATTTAGTCACCTTCTTCGACTTATTATACTTTATCACTGTCTCCTGCATTCGCAAGGTAGTGCAAGGAAACAGACGAAAGAATGGCCCAACTCACCCAAATACATATGTATATACATTCACGTCCACACACGCCCATTTACATACCTATACATTCCAACGTATACATATACATACATACACAGACATATACATATATATACATGTACATAATTCATACTTGCTGCCTTTATTCATTCTGCCACCCCGTCACACATGAAATGACAACCCCCTCCCCCCACATGTGCACGAGGTGGTGCAGGAAAAGACAACAAAGGCCACATTTGTTCACACTCAGTCTCTAGCTGTCATGTATAATGCACCGAAACCACAGCTCCCTTTCTACATCCAGGCCCCACAAAACTTTCCATGGTTTACCCCAGACGCTTCACATACCTTGGTTCAATCCATTGACAGCACGTCAACCCCAGTATACCACATCGTTCCAATTCACTCTATTCCTTGCACGCCTATCACCCTCCTGCATGTTCAGGCCCTGATAGCTCAAAATCGTTTTCACTCCATCTTTCCACATCCAATTTGGTCTTCCACTCCTCGTTCCTTCCACCTCGGACACATATATCCTCTTTGTCAATCTTTCCTCACTCATTCTCTTCATGTGACCAAACCATTTCAAAACACCCTCTTCTGCTTTCTTAACCACATTTTTTATTTATTACCACACATCTCTCTTACCCTTTCATTACTTACTTGAGCAAACCACCTCACACCACATATTGTCCTCAAATATCTCATTTCCAACACATCCACCCTCCTCCGCACAACTTTATCTATAGCCCACGCCTTGCAACCATATAACATCGTTGGAACCACTATTCCTTCAAACTTACCCATTTTTGCTTTCCGAGATAACGTTCTCGCCTTCTACACATTTTTCAACACTCACAAACCTTTACCCCCTTACCACCCTGTGCCTCACTTCCATTTCCATGGTTCCATCTGCTGCCAAATCCACTCCCAGATATCTAAATCACTTCATTTCCTCCAGTTTTTTTCCATTCAGACTTACCTCCCAACTGACTTGTCCCTCAACCCTACTGTACCTAATAACCTTGCTCTTATTCACATTTACTCTCGGCTTTCTTCTTTCACACACTTTACCAAACTCAGTCACCAGCTTCTGCAGTTTCTCACCCAAATCAGCCAGTAGTGCTGTATCATCAGTGAACAACAACTGACTCACTTCCCAAGCACTCTCATCCACAACAGACTGCATACTTGCCCCTCTCTCCAAAACTCTTGCATTCACCTCCCTAACAACCCCATCAGTAAACAAATTAAACAACCATGGAGATATCACGCACCCTTGCCACAAAGCAACATTCACTGAGAACTAGTTACTTTCCTCTCTTCCTACTCATACACATGCCTTGCATCCTTGATAAAAACTTTTCACTGCTTCTAACACACTTTCCTTCCACACCACATATTCTTAATACCTTCCACAGATTATCTCTATCAACTCTATCATATGCCTTCTCCAGATCCATAAATGCTACATACAAATCCATTTGCTTTTCTAAGTATTTCTCACATACATTCTTCAAAGCAAACACCTGATCCACACATCCTCTACCACTTCTGAAACCACACTGCTCTTCCCCAATCTGATGCTCTGTTCATGCCTTCACCTCTCAATCAATACCCTCCCATATAATTTCCGAGGAATACTCAACTAACTTATACCTCTGTAATTTGAGCACTCACCTTCATCCCCTTTACCTTTGTACAATGGCACTATGCATGCATTCCGCCAATCCTCAGGCACCTCACCATGAGCCATACATACATTAAATATCCTTACCAACCAGTCAACAACACAGTCACCCCCTTTTTAATAAATTCCACTGCAGTACCATCCAAACCCGCTGCCTTGCCTGCTTTCATCTTCTGCATAGCTTTTACTACCTCTTCTCTGTTTACCAAATTATTCTCCCTAACACTCTCACTTCGCACACCACCTCGACCAAAACCCCCTATATTTGCCTCTCTATCATCAAACACATTCCACAAACCTTCAAAATACTCAATCCATCTCTTCACATCACCACAACGTGTTATCACCTCCCCCTTAGACCCCTTCACCGATGTTCCAATATATATGTATATATATATATATATATATATGGAACACCACGAGTGTAAATTCTCTTCCAGTAACACCAAAATGATACACACACACACACACACACACACACACACACACACACACACACACACACACACAAATTGATTAAAAAAATCATATCTAGAGCACCCTTACTCATCTCGGGGACTTCGCCTCCAGGCCCACCACGTCTTATCTCTGGAACAGTAACATTTATGATGCTTATAAATACACACATCAAATTTATAATAATCATTTCCACATTTTCACATATATACAGCGATGATGGTCCGATAAAAACTAAGGAAGTTTCAGCCAGCTTGTGCCACTTACAGAATAAGAAAGGAGGAACAAAGAAACTTTTTGCTTTGGGGTCCAACAAATCTGTTAGAAGCCAGATTCCAATACATTGAAGTCCATGAGAATGGGATTTATCTGCATTGCTATTGCCTGAAAACCATACAGGAATTATTTTTAAGTTGATTGTAAATAACAGTGGAGGAACATGATTAATCCTCGTTTTTACAGTGGAGGGCCGTGTCTACAAAGTTGTTGAATGGATGGATGATGAGGGAGTCTCGCACTCAGAGCTACTGGATGTCTATGAAGTTACAACACCAGAACCTATTAGAGCAATACAGATTTCCAAAAAGGTATATTTGATCTGCCTTATAAATATAACTTTTCTTTTTTGAAATCCAAAGTTAACTTAGAATACAAGTTGAAGTTCATCGTAAAACACAGTATTGACCTCTTTTATTGCCTTAGGGTTACAGCACAAGAAGATGAGGGGTATATGGTAATTAAGCCTTTAAAGGAAAATGTTTGATTTCTTGGATTTAGGAAAATGCTGATGAAATAAAGATATATAAAGACAGAATCTCATATGGATATATCACCATAGTTTCTCAAAGTAGTTTTTCCACTCATGCCAATTACTGTTTCAGCACAAGTCTCTTTATGTTTCCTCCGATACTCGTGTCCGCCAAGTGGACCTATTCATGTGTCATGGACGTTATGACAACTGCCTCCGCTGCTCTCATGATCCTTACTGTGGTTGGGACAAGGATGCTAACATATGCAAACCTTATCAGCCTGGGTAAGTATCATATCAAAAAGGTAATTGTGCGAGCAAAATTCTGTTGGCTTTGCTGTTGAAGAGTCATATTTACTTGATGGTATCACTATTATCTAGAACAGTAGATGCAGGGAAACTAGGCCTAGAAAGACATCTATGGCCTTTTCTCCATTGTGTCATGCATTTACCATACCATGTTGTACATCTGTCGAAGACTAAGCTTCCTCATCGCACCAGTAGTAAAGCAGAATGTTGGTGGCTGCAGCCCATAGGATTTGAGAGCCACCACAGCCAGGTCATTGTACATCCTTTGTTTCAGGATAACTTTCCTCCTCATTAAAACCAAGCAACTGGGTATCAGTATCTCCCTACTTGCACCATACAGTATCCAACTCATCTTTACTTCTTATCATTATGTTCTTTCCATTTTCTTTCTTTTTCTGATTATTAACTTTCAAATACAAACACTGAAACGTTTATTACTCACTATGCACTATAGATACATTGAACATCCTAACTAGCCAGTTGGCAACGTATTACTCCCTTTTTTAAAAAATTCAATTGATATCCCATTCACTCCAGCTGTTTCACTGTTTCACTGTGCCGTATCATACATACATCTTTCACAACTTTTTCTCTTCACCAAACCATATTCCAAGACTTTTTTTCACATACCTCCACATCTAAACATCCTGTATCTGCCACCCTATCACTGAACATATTCAACAACCCCTGAAAATGCTCACTCCATATCCTTTTCACCACATTTCTGCCTGTTATCTCTTCACCATTTGCCTAATTCAGTGATGCTCCCTTTTATCTTGTTATTCTCACACTAGTAGTCTCCTTCCCTGACATTTTCTTATTCTCTCAGAAGTTTACCTAATGAATACCAAGTGAAGTCTTAGGGGGTCTTTTACCCTCACAGCCCATGCTGAGCCAAGGCTGTTGGGTTGGGTCATTGATTGACTAGTTGGAAGTTACAGTCCTCAGGCACTTTGTAGGTAACTTGTCCAGTGCACTCTTAAACTTCTCTACTGTGTTTCCAATGGTGTTTCTGATAATATCGTGAAAGATGTTGAAGAGTTTTGGACCCTGGATATTTAAGGTCGTCTCTTTTTGTGCATATGCACCTTTATTTTTAGAGGTAGTATTCTACAAAGTCTTCCATACCTGTCGCAACAGTAGGATGTTACTTCTAACTGTAAATTGGGAACATACCTTTTAGGATTTTCCAGGTATAGGTGATGATATACCTCACCCATCTGCATTCCAGACTGTAAATATATTAATGTGGTGTCTTCTGCTTTATACCTGTATTAGAGTGAAAATTAGTGATTTTTCTTTTTCATTATTTAACTGTTTCAAAATACATATAATTGATTTGTTTTGTATTTTTACAGACTACTTCAAGATGTTACGGGCTCTACTCCAGGCCTATGTGATGCTTGTATTGCGAAGAAGAAGATGGTAGTAACCTGGGGCCAAAGCATTCACTTGGGATGTGCTGTTAAACTTCCACGACCCATCTCTTTGAAGGACATAACCTGGCACCATTATTCAAAGGATAAGGGCAAATATCAGATAAGATACAGGTGAATTATTGAATTTTAGTTATACACTATTTTTTGCATATTTTATTAGCATGGTCTGTTATGCTTTGTTTTTTACATTCATACCAGATTACACATCCACACATCCAGAACCTTTCCAAACATTTTATCTGATAATTTCCATAGCAAGTTGTAAAGACCCAATAGAGATGCTTGAAAAAATATTAATGCATTCTTCATGTTGATGGGGATTTTTTTTACTTAGATCCTCCAGTTACAGGTAAAGTTTATCTCCATTTATTTGTTGAAACGTTCTCCGAGGTATATTTGCTTCAGGGAAAAGCCCAGAGTTTGTCAAGGGAACATCATTTCGTATTGGTTCCATTGGTGCTCATGTTTACACCATGATTTCTAGTAATGCTGACCAAACTTTTCCATTCTTGTTTCCTTCCATTTACATCCAGTATCTATTCAGTGGTGAGAGACGTATCTTTGCAGTTTGCTTCCTTGACAAAGAGGCTGACCACTTGGTAGGCATGGCAAGCAAATCATGCTTGAGAGTAGGCAAGTAATGCCAGCACTATCAGATTCTAGTCAGGAACACTGAATTTGTCCTTGCCAGTGTTTGATTAGTAGCAGAACTTGGCATGTAGATAAGTTCTCATTGGTTGTGGTGCGCAAGGAAATAGATTTAACTAAGCCATTGGCTGAAATATTAGTTGACATTAAGTGCATAATAGCAAAACTTGCATCAAACATCTCAACATTCTCTGGCCCATCAGTTTTTTATAACTGGACATTAGAAACAAGTGAGCAGTTATACATTCACTAGCTGTGTAATAACTCGGATATATGTATATATAGCCCTTGTTAGTACTTTTTTCACATGAACAGAAGATGCACGTCACTGTGACCTTACCACAGTATGAGATATACTTTCTACAACCCACAGTTCATGGTTGTGCACTATGCTTTTCTTCTTTCCTGCATGTAGGGTATCAAGGGAAAATATCTCGAGCAGTGGCAGGTTGCTGCCACAGCCTACATAGGGCTTTCATTGAGAAGACTTCTAGCTGGTTTGTAACCTCACATTTTATTGATGAAGTGATCCAAGAAGGAATTGATATGGATCCCAACCTAGAATGGGAGTGGACATTTTATATGTTCATCATTTCCATTCTCAAGTGTTGACCCAAGGACAGTACTCGTAAAATTTTGAAGGAATTCCATGTGAAGGTTTTGATGTTAAATCTACAAAACTGTCCATTTACTCTGTTTTCTTTGTTTTATACCTAAAGGTCTCTTCTGCATTACTGAGGTGGCATTGGGAATAAGCGAATAATGGTCTTATTATTTTGATAAATATTTATTTTATTTTGCTTTGTCGCTGTCTCCTGCATTAGCAAGGTAGCGCAAGGAAACAGACGAAAGAATGGCCCAACTCACCCACATACACGTCCACACATGCAAATATACATACCTATACATCTGAACGTATACATACATATACACACACACACATATACATATATACACATGTACATAATTCATACTGTCTGCCTTTATTCATTCCCATAGCCATCTCGCCACACATGAAATAACAACCCCCTCCCCCCTCATGTGTGTGAGGTAGCGCTAGGAAAAGACAACAAAGGCCCCATTTGTTCACACTTAGTCTCTAGCTGTCATGTAATAAGTGTATATATGTATATGTCTGTGTATGTATATGTATGTATATGTTGAAACGTATAGGTATGTATATATGCGTGTGTGGGCTTTTATGTATATACATGTGTATGTGGGTGGGTTGGGCCATTCTTTCATCTGTTTCCTTGCGCTACCTCGCTGATGCAGGAGACAGCGACAAAGTATAATAAATTAATAAATAAATGATGAAAAGAATACAGATACATTTTATGTGTATGCGCAAGAGGGAAAGAATTAATAGGGACGTAGGAAAAGATTTGGAGAACAAAAGAGTAGATAATAAGAAAACCAAACATTGTTAGTCAGAAAAGTATTTTGGAATCTGGAAATAGCGTTTATGACCACTAAGTGGGATCCTATATGAATATGGCCTAAGAGTAGAACCAGTTGCTGTGTGAAAAATCACTTTCCTTGTGATAATGCTTCTTTGGTAATGGAACCCTGTCATGGTTTTAACCTTCATTAACTATTAGTTTTTGAGGCTAATTAACTATATTTGTGTGGTAATGCAAGATATATGGATTAATTTGCTTCTGTTAATACATATTTTTTTTTATCTCAAGGCCTGACAAGTACATAGAGACCTCGGAACATGGCTTGGTTGTGATGAATGTCAATGAGGCAGATGCTGGTCGATATGACTGCAAGATGGGTGGAGACATTGTTTGTTCTTATAACATCACTGTTGATGCTCACCGCTGTTCAGCCCCAGCCCGCACCAATGATTTTCAGAAGGTATGGCCCATTGATGATTTTAACATTAGATACTAAACAGTGTTAGAAAAACACATATCATGATCATGATAATTGCAGGAATACATTTGAAATTATATGTAGTGTGTTGTATTCTGTTACTGGCAGTCTTATACTGTGAAGTAGTACGTATTCACATTAATCCTTGTTTTCCTTAACATATCTCTCCAAAGGCCAAAATATCTAGAGATTATGCTGTTGTATATATATATATATATATATATATATATATATATATATATATATATATATATATGTATCTTTTTTTTCTTTATTATTAGAAAATAGACAGTTTCCAGTTCAAAAGAAACATATCACTTGAAGACATTACTGTAAAAGTGCTAGGTTATAAAGATATACTATTGGCGAAGAAATGTTAAATGTCAGCTGTTTAGATTATCTGCTGGTGTAGGCCTTATCTGTAGGAACCAATGGAGGACAAATGCATACACCACATAAGTATGGAGTAAGTTTCTGTTTATCATGAAACTTTATGCATAGGGATTAGTGTGAGAGCTTCCTGTAATAACCCAGCCAATATTTCAGGTGTACAGTGACTGGTGTCATGAGTTTGAAAAGTACAAGCTGGCCATGAAAACCTGGGAGAGGAAACAAGCGGTATGTACAGCAATTGTATTGTTTCTTTTGTTAATGTCTAATCCTTCTTTTACATACATGCACATTTGATAAAGCAAATGTTGATGTTATTAAAGGATACCATCACAGTCCACATTTCTCCCTTATTTTGTATATCCTAAATTTACCTTACAGACAAACTGATACCACATTTTAGAGCACTATTCTTGTGCCTCGTATGCAAAAAAAGGGGCTATCATTACTCAAGAAGTTAACAGTGTGGGAAAATCCTCCATATAAATTGTTGCAGACATATCTGCAAACTGGTAATGAAAGTTACCGAGGACAGTACTTTGATATACTGTAGTACCAAATGAGCCAAAGAAATCCCCCCCAGTATAACTAAATGTATTGAGATGTCATGTTCAGTTGGATTTTTGGTTCATGTCATAATTTTGTACTTTTACTCATCACCATAGCATTTGTTGACAGCTGCTGCATATTGTGTGGGGAACTTACCAAATCTCTTAATTTTGTATGCAATGAAAGCCCTCCTACACCTGTTTTCTTAGTAAATGACATCAGAATGATACCTTACACTATTTTAAAATAATTATTGAAAAACAAGACAAGGGAGAAATATGGACCATCATTACTTCTTTTACTATTGCCCATGATCTTCATTTATTGCTATTTTTTCTCATTCTTTAACACATTACTTCAGCTGTATCATCCACCATAATTCAGAAATGCCCAGTGGTATGTCGCTGTTTGTATCAAGACAAGGTTTGGGTGTCTCTTTTGAAACACCATCTATGGGACCTACTCAGAGCATGCCTAATGCCTAAATTGGAATTTTTTCAAAGTACAGCTAAAGAAAAGGGCAAAAATTAATAAGGGTGAGTGAGGATCAGCAAACTTTGGGGAAAATAAGGAGGTTTGGTATGAGGTTGATAGTGTGAGAAAAACAAGAGAACATATGAAAACAAATGGGAAGTGTTAGCAGACAATGATGAGGTGAAGAGGAGATGCAGTAATTACTTTCAAGGGTTTTTCAGTGTGTTTGATGATAGGATGGCAGGTATAGGGTGTTTTGGACAGGGAGGTATGCAAAGAGATATTCACAGCATGAGGTTTGTTTAAGAGAGAAGAGGTGATGAAATCCTTGTGTATTATGAAATATGGATGGTGTTGTAGATGAACTGATTGGTTGAATAGGATTTTCATTGTAAATAAAGACCTTAGGGAGATGACTGAGGATTGGCAGAAGGCATGTTTTGTACTGTTGTATAAAGGCAAGGAGGACAAAGATGAGTTTTCAAATTACAGAGGTATAAGTTAGTTGAATGTACCTGGTAAGATATATGGAGAGTGATGATTGAGAGGATGGTGGCATGCATAGACTATCATACTGTGGATGAACAATGTGGATTCAGGAGAGATAGAGAATATGTGGATCGGGTGTTTGCTTTGAAGAATGTGTACGAGAAATACTTGGAAAAACAGAGGGATTTGTATGTGGCATTTATGGATCTGGAGAAAGCATATTATAGGGTTGATGAAGTTGCTTTGTGGAAGGTGTTATGAATATATGGTGTGGGAGGAAAATTATTAAAAATGTTAAGGAGTTTCTGTTATGTGTGAGTAGGTAGAAAGGAGGGTGAGTGGTTCAAAGTGAAGGTGGGTCAGTGACAGGCTTGTATGAATGTCATCATTACAGTTTAATTTATTTATGGACTGGTTGGTGAATGTGAGGGTCTTTGAGAGAAAGGCAGGTATGCAGTGGAATAGTGTTATTAGTTAATGTCAAAGCACAGGTGATAGAACCAAGTGAGAAACTTCTGCAGTTAGTGTCTGAGTTTGGGAGAGTGTATGAGAGAAAAAAGGTGAATGTGTATAAAAGAAAGGATATTACCTTAAGCAAAGAGACAGGTTAATTGGTGTGTGAGTTTAAACAGAGAAAAAGTAGAGGATTTGTTTCAGATACTTGGGAATGAATATGGCAGCAATGAAACCATGGAAATGGAGGTGTCATAGGGTGAGTGAGGGCCCTTACACCTGTTGCAGCAAGGCACAGAAACCAGATAATTGAAAAATCAGCATTAAATCACACAGCATCCTTTCATGAAATAGATATCGGTAGGATTAATTGAAAGTTCAATTAGTAATCTTGAAATTGCCAAGATACTGTGAGTATTAGACATGTTTCAAGAGATATCAGATGAATGACATATAGCAGGTGCAGTATATGCATTTTATGTGTGGTGATGATGTGAATGCAGATTTTGATATCACCTCATGAATCAATGTAGTGTCCAGTAGCAAGAAGTGAGAATTTTTGTATTCTAATAAAAGCTTCCCGCTTTCACTAATACACTGAATATGTGTTGAGGGCGTGAAAAGTGAACAGGGGCCGTATGCACCTAATCCACCCCATGGAATTAGCCATCCAGTCCATAAAAGGGAATTAAATTGGGTATTGTCAAAATAATGTCTGTAATTATTCATCTTAACAATCTCTAAAATGACATACTTAATCTTGTAGCAAATCTCTGTTAGGAATATTCATATTTCACCCATAATTACCTTATAAGCAGCCTTTTTATGTTCATCAAATAATAAAATCTTAGATGAAAATTGAATATAATAACTGTGGATTATATTATAATCCACAGAGTTCTAACTTAGTTTGATTATACTATTCAAGGACTGATGATTTACTTGTTACATACCTTTCCCATACTGAATACTGCAGATTCTAAATACATTCTCTCTTTACAGCAATGTGCCAACAGGAATAACATCAGTCAGCAAAGCAGCCATCCCAATGACATTTATGCCAGGAGTAACCCATTTGTCTGATCACGTCCAGTAAATGAAGACTCGTCTCATAAAACCATTTAGGTAGATGTGACAAGAACTTTCCTTCCTTCTGACGGTCAAGAATTTGCCTGTTATGATTGATTCAGCACTTGTAATATGTAAATAATTGAAAACAGTATTGTTTTCTTTGATTAAACTGCCAAGTTTAATTTGACAAATGACAGCAGTAAATTGTTGGAAAGTGGTGAAAGCAGTTACAAACAAGGATTATATCAGAATTCTGATAATTTGCAAGAAAGTTTACTCCGATGGTGACGTCAATGTGGTAAAATTTACGTTCAATGATGGTGCCACCAGAAGAAGGGTGCTAATACGAATTGGTGCCAGATGCATACAGATCACAACCAATAAACAATCTCTGACAGGCAACTTGACCTAAATACTCCAGTAACAATCAGGGTACCATTAGCTATTGACATGTATTCAGTTTCTTTTGCCACTCCTGATAAGAAGTTTTGACTGTGTGAGGGAGTTCTCTAGGTCTAGTTCTCGCTCCAGGACAATCGCCTATGGGCATTATTGCCTCTGCATTCTAAGAGCTTGAGTGAGCAGTGGATCTTAGAGCTTCAGGAATTTTAACTGAAGTGTGAAAGAATGGACCCATGAGATATGGACTTCCAAACATATCCTTACAGGAGGCCACTGTCCCCTATATCAAGTGTGATAAGGACGCACAGCAAAGTGATATAAACATGGATCCCCCAAAACTGATGGAATGGTGCATTTATATGGCAAAAAAGGTTCCTGGTAGGCTTTTAGAGTGATGCTGTTTATGAAAGGATAAGGAAATTATTTATTTTCATTGTGTGTTGGAAGAATAGAAAGCAGTGAAGTGGAACTCTTATTATTCTCTCATCCACCCTGTGGAAACCTGATCTTCAATTGGAATAAAAATTGTTGGTCATTCATAAAATCATTGCAGTAATAAAATCTAGCCTTCCTCAGGTTGAAAGGTCCCCAATTTTGTATATTATTACAAGCATTTGAAAGCCCTTTAATCCTGATATTTTGTAAGCATTTTCTAAACTACCTCTGCCTTTTCATGATTGTTATCATTAAGAAATTTAATGAAGGACTAAGAATAAAACGAATATCAGGAAATCTCCATCCACGTACTCAGAATATTTTGTGGTTCCTCAGAGAAGAAATAGGATCACTTTAATGGAAGCATAATCAGTGAAGGGTGTTTGTTTAATATGAAAATTCTTTCCATAGAATTTCATATATATATGTATGTATATGTATATGTATATATATATATGTATATATATGACAGTGAAAAAAAAAGAAAAGTTAAAGGATTATCAGATGTTTTGGGATACTTTAGGGAGATGTGTGGACAAGACTTCTTTTATACAGCTAAATTTTTAGACTTGTCTTGTAATATACACATATGTTGGAACATTCTCATAAGGTGACCTTTTAAGTAAAAGATATAAACCTATGCAGACAGCAAAATAACTATGAAAATCCTTGCATTAAACCCTGAAGAACCTCATAAAACCTCCGTATTAATTTATTGCAAAGCATTGTATAATGCTGATAGATACAAACATAAACTGTACATGTATCTGAACTCTCTGCAGCTCCCCTTTTGAGAAAGTTCCATTTCACATGCCGATCCACGCTAAGATTTTCGTTTTCTGTCCTGTGATACGCGCCAATTTTGTAAGACTCGTACATAATAATGTTGCTCCATATAAGCAGGTTAGTAACACTTTGGTGTAAGTAATGAAATGTAAATATGTGTGTATCTGCTGTTTATTTCCTTAGGAAGTATCAGTTTATGGCCTGCTACATTTTCGTCTCCAACATGCTAGAATGGCTTATGAGAAACAGGCTCATTCATTGAAATAATCAGTTCCAAGAGTTATGGATTGTAGTATTTTTATTGTTAGATATTGATTTTGTGTCCAATGAAATCTATTTGTTAGTTTAAAAGACCTGTATGCTTGCCCAGAGTAAATGCTGAATACAATCCCAGTAATATGGGATCAGAGAAAATTTTAACACATAAAGGCTGCTGGCTTTTCTAGCATGGAAAGGACAATATATATATGCTTGTTTTGGGTTGTGAATGATGGGCTGAAGACTGAACGTGTAAGTGACATGGCACTCATGATGTTTGAATGTTCATGAAGATTACTCAAAGGTACTTTTGTTTTGCTGCCATTGCAGTATGTACAGCACAGTATTTCTAATCTCATTTTAGCCATAACCTGTTTTACTTTCTTTAATTTCCTATGGAAAAGCTTTTGTTACTTCTCTGCAGTTGTAGGTTTTATTTAATCTTAAGTAAGCTTATCCATTAGATGATTCCCATGATTGCATTTAATTTTTTTTAGCTGTTCCTCACAGCTAGATTATTTTTTAGAATACTGAACTGAAAATTGAGGATTAAGATTTGCCTGTAGGCTATGATCTAGGAGTTTGTAATGTGAAAATATTCCTGTAAAATAAAATTTTTTTTAGTAATAGGCTGTTATTCCCTTTTGATCATATTGTTTTCATAGAATAGGATGTGTATGGTGATGAGAGAGAGTACCAGCAGTTGGATCCTGTAGCATTCGACAAAAATGATAATTAAAGGGACTTTCATAGATTGTTGGAAAGAAAGAACCATATCATATGTATTGTAAGTCATATTAAACAAGTAACTGAGTACTATAGTGTGGGGGGAAAATATACATTGTGACCATTGTAACTTGTGATGAAGCCCTTGTAATAATAGTATGGGAAAACAATAAGGTCACTTGTTGATAAGTTCTTGAATGATGTAAATCCACAGAAAGTGCATGATCTTAATGGTAACTAATGCTACATACTTGGAGAATACATAAACAATAGCTGGTCCACTTTAGATGTCTAAGTAGAATGAACAGTCTTGGGATTTATTCACATTGGAAAAAAGAATAGAAGGCAGCCTTCTAATGTGGCTGCATTTTTTTGTTTAGGGTGATATGATTTGTCATTTACGCCAGTAAAACCACTTGGCAGGTAAAACATGATGCTCCAAAGTCTGATAGAATTTAAGCATCACTTTTGTTCTGCCATTTAGAAAGATAACCTAGTCAAAAAAGCTCAACTGTTTCAAGGTGGTGATGATGTAAGTTGTAGGAAACAATTAAGGCTGTTGAACAGGGCTAGTAATATTTTGCAGTGCTTTGTCTACACGGAGGCTTTTTATGAGAAAAACTGTGCTTACAAGGTGTAGGGAAAGTGATATTATACCTACTCTAATTTGATGTTATGTACTGCAGTAAAATGTTGGCTGCAATATACCATTTATGCAGCTGTTAAACATTATGGTCACTAGCTATGCTTGGACTTCCAAGATACAGTGAACAGATTCTAGAATGACAAAGTTGAAAGAGAATGTAATATAAAAATCAATGGAGGATGTGTTGCTCCCCTCACTGGAAATAGGATTTTTGTCCAGACTGTACACCCTACTTCTTTGCTGTCGAAAATAGCAAATTTTAACATACTCAGGAAGATTAAGGACCAACCATCAACAAATTTTGGCATCTCAGAAGTCACTTCAAACTTTAACATGCAGGTTCTGAAATGAAGGTTTCAAGGATTCCAGTTATGTGATCCTTCATTGTATAAACATTATCCTACACATCATGAAGTACTTCAATATTTAACATATTAGAAAGCAGCTAAGTGTATAACAGTAAGAAACAACATAATTATTATTATTCAGGGGAAAAAGTAATCGCAGGATATTTTGCATGCAATTCGCAAAAATGTTTGTGTAGAATTGTTAATAGCTTTTGGCCAAAAGCACATACACAGAAGATTCTTCCAGATGTTAACTATTGTTACAAAGGGCTTATGTAAGCCCTTTGTGACACCATGATACTTTTAGGTCCATAAGAACTTGCCGTTTCTGTTTGTACTTATCTATTTGAGAGAGACAAATGATTTGTGATTGCCTGTTATTCAAATCTAGATTTTTCACCTTCTGGGGTATACTAACGAATGCACCAGAGTTTGTGACAGTTTTTTTGCTTTCCTTTGGAGATACGGTAACTACTACACTACAGTCACCCGTATTTCATGTAGTAGAGACCTTCACTCTGTCTTTAAGTTTAGTTGTGCTCCCATGAGAGTATTTTTTTCACCACATTACATGCATCAAAGGTATGTTGCTTTGTGACATACCAAGTAGTGTGCTACCTGCCATCATCACTTGAAACCAGATAAATCAAAGGATTTGCCAGTGCAGTTTGTTAACTACAGCACCACAGCCAACCTTGCTTCAAATGGTAAGGACATTCTCTCTCTCTCTCTCTCTCTCTCTCTCTCTCTCTCTCTCTCTCTCTCTCCCTAGGTATGGGGCCTAAACATACGAGAGGTTGTTAGGTGTGCAAGGGACAGAGCAAATTGGAGTGATGTGGTTGACAGGGGACAACATACTGTCAGTGGGATGAACCAGGGCATATGAAGTGGTGTGAAGAAACCATGGAAATATCTGTGGTGGCCTTGTTGCGGATAGGGGGCTCTGATTTTGACAGCTAGGGATTGGATGTGAGTGAATGTGGCCGTTGCTTCATCTATTCTGGATGCTACCCTAATAATGTTGGAAATGATGAACATGAATGAAAATAGTTCAGGCTTGGAGCCTGAACATTCAGGAGGTTGTGTGGTGTACAAGGAACAGAGTGAAGTCATTTACAGGTGTCAACATACTTTCAATTAGATGAACCCGAACACATGAAGTGGTCTGGGTAAACCACAGAGAAGTCTTTTGGGCATGGTTGTGGATAGGAGCCTCTGTTTTCAGTGCATTAGAGATGACAGCCAGAGATCGACTGTTTTTGTTGCATTATACAAGACAACTAGGGACTGAATGTAAGTGAATAAGACCATTTCTTAGTCTTCTTTGGGTGCCAGTTTGCTAGGATGGGAAATGTTAAATATGTATGAGAAACTTCAAATGAAAAAAATCCTCTGTAAAGAAAAAATTTATGTGGCTGTAAAGTACGAATTGTGTACGATTTTTCTGAAATCTCTTCATCCTCAAGATCAAGTATCTGCATTCATATCTGAGATATGAATGCAGGCAGCTCCAGAGTAGTGTTGTGAACTTGGAATAACCAGGCATGTGGTATATAATGGAGGGAGAGGGGATTTAAATAGTCTCCTGTGGACTGATGGCAGTCTGTCCTCAAACATAGTCACTCCTTGTCACACACTGCACTTGACAATGCTTAACTCACACAACTCATTCTTCATGACTAGATTTTTCCTGTAGTGAACACTGATAGGGAGGATGGCTTTATTAGGCTTCGGATTCACATACCACATGCACACACAACAAGTTTGTCCCATTCATTTTTTTGTACATATTCACCATTTTCTGCTTTAGCAAGGTAGTGTCAAGAACAAATGACTAAGCCTTGGAGGGAAAATCCTCGCTTGGCCCCCCTCCTCTGTTTCTTCTTTTGGAAAAGTAAGAACTGGAGGGGAGGATTTCCAGCCCCACACTCCCACCCTTTTCAGTCGCCCTCTGCAACACGCAGGGAATATGTGGGAAGTAATCTTTCTCCCCTATACGCGGGAGACAGCGACAAAGTATAATAAAAAAAATATATATATATATATATATATATATATATGTGTGTGTGTGTGTGTGTGTGCATATGAGTGGATGGGCTGTTCTTCGTCTGTTTCCTGGAGCTAACTCGCCGATGTGGGAAGCAGCAATTGGTTATGATAAAAAAGGATATGAAAAATGTAAATTATATGTATATTTATATATATTTTTTATCAGCTTCCCATGAACCTTTCGTGTAACAGAAATTTGCAATCTGTGCATGAAAACAAACACTACAAAACTACTGATCATTTTGGTAATTCCTTGAAGTATAACCTGTACCATGAGCTTGTTTAAACATTCTACAATTTACTGTACATTCATGAAAAACAACTTATTCTACAAACTGTATATACATCCAAATGACCAAGTTTGATCGTGGTGAGTCAACAGATACAGGCAGTCAAGACCTGCATCAACCAGCAATACATTCTTAGAGCCAGCAAGTGAGGTTTGTAGCACTGTACATATTAAGATTCCAAGAACTTTCATATGTATATGTAGAGAAAATAGTAGAAGTAGTAGGAGTAGTAGAACTATAACACTTGGACCTCTTTTATAAGGCTCCTGCAGGAAGCTGCCTCGAGGCTGTGCTAAATGAGAAGGTGGGAAATGGTGGACTCTGCCACTGAAAGTTCCTCGACAAGACATTCATTGACAATAAAATAGCCTCACTGAAGGTGTCTTTTTCATTCACAGTGTAACCAAAAGAAACCATAGTCTGATACTGCCCCTTTATATATCTTACCTCACCTTTCTGCCACAGGAGCCCCAGGAGACTCTTCTATCATTTATGAAACCTCCACAGTTCTCAGAAAGTTGGCCATAGTAATGATGTGGGTGTGTCTACAAGGAGAGAGCGTGAGGCAAATGAGCAAGTGTTGCAATGTCTTCACTGTGGTAATGGTAACATGGATATGAAGGATCTTGGTGCTGAATGGTTTTTGTAATGTTGTAGGGGTATGTGGTGTCCAGAGCATATTTGTTGACAGTGTTGTGTTTGTTGGGTGTGGATGGGAAACATTCAGGACATGACACAACTGGAACAAAGGCTCACCAAAGAAAAGAATGCCTGTATCTCCCATGATGTCTTCATTCACTCTTTGACCTCCCGACAGATGTGAATCCAGCTCACAATCTCCAGTCACTTTTGAATGAACTGTCATTCCCAATGAACAAAACTCTAATTATTCTAGGTATTACATGCGACTCACACTCGACGTTCCCTCCAGATCAGCACAAAAGCAACACTGAAAATTAAATGCCCTCAATACACTACCACCACGTTTGGACAGGAAAATCAATCCTTTCACATCCACTGCAAAGAGGATATCCACTCCACTGTAAACCATGCCTAACCTGCCTGGCTTTCCACCCTCTCAAAAGCAAATACAATAGAATATCTCTTATCAGTTGTTAGATGAAGAAACACCTGTGATTCGGGAAATTGCCGTCCTGCCCCAATTCCAAATGACCCAAACTTCCAAGACCATGGTATTAAAGCTCGCAAAATACATTTGTATTGCTACTGATGGCACAGTCATCCAATAAAGATTTAATATTCACATCAATTTATTGATTAATGTTAATTATTATGACATTTGTAAAGCGATCTCCGATCCAACCATACGTCGCGGAAGCCATACTTTCCGGTGCACGGAAAATGGATTGCTCTCATGTGAAAATCAGTCTCTCTCATGAAATGACACATTATATTAGAAAAACAAAGTTATGGAAATAATCAATATGGCCTCCAACTTTCCCAGGAACAGCAAATGTTTTGCTTAATGTCTCTAATTTCCTCTTTTTTTTTTTTCAATGCCTACCGTACTCCCTACTGAAGCTTTATATACAAATATTCTTGTTCCATAGAACTTTGCTTCCAATGATGTGTGGTATTAATTTCAGTTGGTATTCTTTGTTCTAGGATATCCCATCGGGATAATATTCCTTACAATTACCTTGGGATACTAATATACTTATCTATGACTATCCTTCCTCACGAATGAATACAGTGAAAATACCTTATAACAAAAATAACTTAAAAACTGATAGAATTACGTCAATAAACGCACTATATCGATTCATTTATCCTCAGTTCCATACGACCATTCCTACTAAATTTCTTTATAAATTATATTATTTTCATAACTACTACAATTGGTATTTTAAAGTTCACGGCACGATTCTTCTAAAAATCACAAAATTTACATGTTAATCAGCAAGTGATTCTTATTATAAGCAATGAATAAAATATAGTTTTAAAATAACGTAGCGCAGCGACGTGCGGATAGCGATCGTCTGTTCGTCCATCTGGGGTCCTTACTGTAAACAAATATGGCGGTTGGGTTTCAAACGAGCTCATCTCTTTTTCTTTGGTTTAGAGGTAAGTACTGACGATTTTCTTTCTAATGGTTGTATTATAACACCGATAAAAAAAGGAAAAAGCGCTTAGCATCCAATGAAGTAGTTGTGGATGTGTTAATATAATCTGTACGACATGAGACGGCAGTAATACAGGTAGAGTGGTGACATTGCATCACTATATTTGTATCATTTTAATCAGGGATCCATTGCTGTAGTCTGCCTGTTCGTACGCCTTTTCCGACCACCGTCGTGAATATTACTTGTAGACTGGTTCTCAAAAGCCTTCTTCAGGTCCATGAAGACCACAACCGTGGACCTCTTGAGTATCTCGACTGTGTTGTTTAGCTGTGCCTCATGTCTTCGGTGTTTGCGAAAGTGTGAGGATGTGCAGGACCAACTGTCCCTCTGAGTGTGTTCCTTCCTTCCTTTCTCCCGTTTCGGCTATGCTGCTGAGGAGGGAGATTCCTCTCGCCCTTTCAGGCTCTTTGGACCTCGGAATGAACCCCCTCTGTCTGCCTTTTTCCCATGCCAATGAAAGCGTTCGTGGTGTCCACGAAGCATTGATTGCTTGTAATATTGCGTCATGTCCAGTTACTCCACCTAGATGGCGTATTTGATCCCGTTACCCCTCCTCCTCTACTCTATGTCAGTGCTTTCTCGAGTTCTTGTTTGGTAAAAGGCCTGCCCGTGCATTCCTCTCCATTTAAGACTTCTGTGATTTTACCCAAGTCGTACACGTCGCTTTCTTCCGTCTCTCCGTACGGGAAGGTTGCCTGTAACACCCCCCCCCCCCCACCCCCAAAGGCTCTCCGTCCTGCATTGGGTTGAGTCTGTGGTGAGCGATGCTGCTTGGCCAGATGCCATCTTGATCTGGGCCCATAATTTTGGGCCGAGAGAGATGCACTCGTCCAATTCTTCGCACCACCTGAGCTACCTTTTGGTTCGCTTGTTTGCAGGCGGGGTTCCAAAGCTCAGTGCTTTCCCTAGCGGCTTGGGCATTTAAGCTTAAACCTCGCCCTTCTTCAGCTTCTCCAAGCTCAAGTCCATCTTGTGCTTCATTGCACGGACCATCTGCTACGTGCTTCGGGCTTGGTGGTGCCCGAAACGCTAGTACTAAAAGCATGTAAGGGGCTGAACTCTGTACTTTCCTCGGGTCTTGATCGATGTTGCCAGCCGCTCGGTCACTTGACACCGACTTGTCGGAGGCCAGTGAGCATCTCCCTTCCTGGGCAGCTAACTGAGCTCCGCTGTGAGGTACGCCACCCGTGGAAGTCTCAGGCGTGTCTGTTTGGTGTTGACGAGTGTCGACAGGATTCCGGTCTCGGATGAGTCTGGTAGTGCAGCGGCAAACGCTGTTGCCCGACTAAAATGGGGAACGGAATAGGAAATTCTCGCCTAGAGAGCAGGGAGCAGGTGATTGAGCCTAGCTAGAGATTGATTGATCCTGGAGAGGTGAGCTCCTGTCGCTGTGGTAGTCACATTACTGAGGCACCGGCGTGGTAAACTTGTTTTCTAGAGGTAATAAATTGCCTGACTAATTGCTGTGAATTAGATGAATGCTCTGGACATATATTAATGTTCTATATTCTTCCCTGGGTCATTATTATCTAATAAATGGGCTTGAAAATTTTCATTACAGATTGCCGAAAAAACTGTTGAAATTAGGTTAATGCGAGTGTTTTATATCGATTCAACATACCCTCAATTCCCTACGAATGTTCTCGCTATAGTTTCTGTTATGAATGATCGTATTCACGTAACGTCATTCTGTCCTATATCTTAATTAACGATCACCACACTTCATTTAGGTCACATACTTTAGGTATTGATAAACAAGTTACCTCCTATTACAAGTAATTGATGAAATTACAAAATAAATGCCGTCGAGCGGAGGGGGTTGCGCATGGCGTTCGTCTATTGTCCAACTTGGAGCAAATGTAAACAAAAATGGCGGTCCTGTTGAACCCTAGGATACTCTCACTTCTTGATTTCGAGGTAAATACCCAACATTTTATCCTTTGTTAGTGTATTATATTCCCTCTAAGATAAATAAGAAGCGCCCAGCTTCCAACTGGGAATATAATAACGTGATAACACAGTAGACGATAGTGATGGTGGCAAAGCGAGATGGTCGTGCACATGCCTTGCCGATATCAGTACAACCCATTATTATTAGTATCATTATTCCAGTCGATGTGAATCTAGAATGTGTCTAAGAAGCACACGGGACAACCCAAGTGCGAAAATTGTTCTAGATATGTGCCTTGATAACATATCTTCATGTTATGAAATAGAATAATTTGTGATGATTTCCCTTAGGGTGAGACTTTTTCAAGAATGCGTATAATACATGAAGTGAAGATACTGTTTAGTACAATAGTGAATTAGATTGATATACTTTAACTGTAGATTTTGAATGCACTGCCGGACTTGACGCTATGCTAAACCATCAAAATTCTTGCAATTGTATTGTACATGTGCTTCGTAAAAATCTATGGTAAAGGTCTAGGTAAGAAATGCCATTTGTATAAGGTTTGATAGCCTTCTGTTATGTAATCGTAAGGATTGATGTGTAGGAATTTGTTTAGATACCCTCTAAAGGTGTCTATTGGTTAATGAATATGTTAGTGATGAACTTACTGAAGAATGGGGAAAATGTGGAGCTAAATAATATGACTGTCATATGATGTAAGAAAAACAAAGTATTTGCACTTATAGCGTTTAAAGATTGCATTTGTGTAGAAATCAAAAAATATTCACTTTTAATGTGTAAGAGTTCTTGATATTGATAAGAATTTTTTGTAAAAGATTTGAACAGTACTTCACTTCTATCTTCCGTGTTTTTTCATTTGGAAATGTTAACAGCGAGATCAGATGTCTGCGTAGATATAAGAATTCAATCATTGTGTGGGAGAGATTTCATAGTTATTCATATGAAACCTTAATTTATGTAAACAAATGAAATCAACATATTTGCAAAACTCAGTTTAATTTAGATTCAGCCATTGTAAGACTTGGCATAATTTGCAGGAATGCAAAGATTGATAGGCATTTCTATTCTATACAAGCAAGTTTTCATGTCTTACTGCTTAGCATATTGATATATATATATATATATATATATATATATGGGGAAAGAGCAGTGTGGTTTCAGAAGTGGTAGAGGATGTGTGGATCAGGTGTTTGCTTTGAAGAATGTATGTGAGAAATACTTAGAAAAGCAAATGGATTTGTATTTAGCATTTATGGATCTGGAGAAGGCATATGATAGAGTTGATAGAGATGCTCTGTGGAAGGTATTAAGAATATATGGTGTGGGAGGCAAGTTGTTAGAAGCAGTGAAAAGTTTTTATCGAGGATGTAAGGCATGTGTACGTGTAGGAAGAGAGGAAAGTGATTGGTTCTCAGTGAATGTAGGTTTGCGGCAGGGGTGTGTGATGTCTCCATGGTTGTTTAATTTGTTTATGGATGGGGTTGTTAGGGAGGTGAATGCAAGAGTTTTGGAAAGAGGGGCAAGTATGAAGTCTGTTGGGGATGAGAGAGCTTGGGAAGTGAGTCAGTTGTTGTTCGCTGATGATACAGCGCTGGTGGCTGATTCATGTGAGAAACTGCAGAAGCTGGTGACTGAGTTTGGTAAAGTGTGTGAAAGAAGAAAGTTAAGAGTAAATGTGAATAAGAGCAAGGTTATTAGGTACAGTAGGGTTGAGGGTCAAGTCAATTGGGAGGTGAGTTTGAATGGAGAAAAACTGGAGGAAGTGAAGTGTTTTAGATATCTGGGAGTGGATCTGGCAGCGGATTACACAAAATCTTTTTCACTCCATCTTTCCACCTCCAATTTGGTCTCCCACTTCTCCTCGTTCCCTCCACCTCCGACACATATATCCTCTTGGTCAATCTTTCCTCACTCATTCTCTCCATGTGCCCAAACCACTTCAAAACACCCTCTTCTGCTCTCTCAACCACGCTCTTTTTATTTCCACACATCTCTCTTACCCTTACGTTACTCGATCAAACCACCTCACACCTCACATTGTCCTCAAACATCTCATTTCCAGCACATCCATCCTCCTGCGCACAACTCTATCCATAGCCCACGCCTCGCAACCATACAACATTGTTGGAACCACTATTCCTTCAAACATACCCCTTTTGCTTTCCGAGATAATGTTCTCGACTTCCACACATTTTTCAAGGCTCCCAGAATTTTCGCCCCCTCCCCCACCCTATGATCCACTTCCGCTTCCATGGTTCCATCCGCTGCCAGATCCACTCCCAGATATCTAAAACACTTTACTTCCTCCAGTTTTTCTCCATTCAAACTTACCTCCCAATTGACTTGACCCTCAACCCTACTGTACCTAATAACCTTGCTCTTTTTCACATTTACTCTTAACTTTCTTCTTTCACACACTTTACCAAACTCAGTCACCAGCTTCTGCAGTTTCTCACATGAATCAGTCACCAGCGCTGTATCATCAGCGAACAACAACTGACTCACTTCCCAAGCTCTCTCATCCCCAACAGACTTCATACTTGCCCCTCTTTCCAAAACTCTTGCATTCACCTCCCTAACAACCCCATCCATAAACAAATTAAACAACCATGGAGACATCACACACCCCTGCCGCAAACCTACATTCACTGAGAACCAATCACTTTCCTCTCTTCCTACACGTACACATGCCTTACATCCTCGATAAAAACTTTTCAATGCTTCTAACAACTTGCCTCCCACACCATATATTCTTAATACCTTCCACAGAGCATCTCTATCAATTCTATCATATGCCTTCTCCAGATCCATAAATGCTACATACAAATCCATTTGCTTTTCTAAGTATTTCTCACATACATTCTTCAAAGCAAAAACCTGACCCACACATCCTCTACCACTTCTGAAACCACACTGCTCTTCCCCAATCTGATGCTCAGTACATGCCTTCACCCTCTCAATCAATACCCTCCCATATATATATATATATATATATATATATATATATATATATATATATATATATATGTGATGTCTCCATGGTTGTTTAATTTGTTTATGGATGGGGTTGTTAGGGAGGTAAATGCAAGAGTTTTGGAAAGAGGGGCAAGTATGAAGTCTGTTGGGGATGAGAGAGCTTGGGAAGTGAGTCAGTTGTTGTTCGCTAATGATACAGCGCTGGTGGCTGATTCATGTGAGAAACTGCAGAAGCTGGTGACTGAGTTTGGTAAAGTGTGTGGAAGAAGAAAGTTAAGAGTAAATGTGAATAAGAGCAAGGTTATTAGGTACAGTAGGGTTGAGGGTCAAGTCAAATGGGAGGTGAGTTTGAATGGAGAAAAACTGGAGGAAGTGAAGTGTTTTAGATATCTGGGAGTGGATCTGGCAGCGGATGGAACCATGGAAGCGGAAGTGGATCATAGGGTGGGGGAGGGGGCGAAAATTCTGGGGGCCTTGAAGAATGTGTGGAAGTCGAGAACATTATCTCGGAAAGCAAAAATGGGTATGTTTGAAGGAATAGTGGTTCCAACAATGTTGTATGGTTGCGAGGCGTGGGCTATGGATAGAGTTGTGCGCAGGAGGATGGATGTGCTGGAAATGATATGTTTAAGGACAATGTGTGGTGTGAGGTGGTTTGATCGAGTGAGTAACGTAAGGGTAAGAGAGATGTGTGGAAATAAAAAGAGCGTGGTGGAGAGAGCAGAAGAGGGTGTTTTGAAGTGGTTTGGGCACATGGAGAGAATGAGTGAGGAAAGATTGACCAAGAGGATATATGTGTCAGAGGTGGAGGGAACGAGGAGAAGAGGGAGACCAAATTGGAGGTGGAAAGATGGAGTGAAAAAGATTTTGTGTGATCGGGGCCTGAACATGCAGTAGGGTGAAAGGAGGGCAAGGAATAGAGTGAATTGGAGCGATGTGGTATACCGGGGTTGACGTGCTGTCAGTGGATTGAATCAAGGCATGTGAAGCGTCTGGGGTAAACCATGGAAAGCTGTGTTGGTATGTATATTTGCATGTGTGGACGTATGTATATACATGTGTATGGGGGTGGTTGGGCCATTTCTTTCGTCTGTTTCCTTGCGCTACCTCGCAAACGCGGGAGACAGCGACAAAGTATAATAAAAAAAAATATATATATATATATATATATATATATGTGTGTGTGTGTGTGTGTGTGTGTGTGTATACATTGAGGATGTAAGGCATGTGTACGTGTAGGAAGAGAGGAAAGTCATTGGTTTTCGGTGAATGTAGGTTTGCGGCAGGGGTGTGTGATGTCTCCATGGTTGTTTAATTTGTTTATGGATGGGGTTGTTAGGGAGGTGAATGCAAGAGTTTTGGAAAGAGGGGCAAGTATGAAGTCTGTTGGGGATGAGAGAGCTTGGGAAGTGAGTCAGTTGTTGTTCGCTGATGATACAGCGCTGGTGGCTGATTCATGTGAGAAACTGCAGAAGCTGGTGACTGAGTTTGGTAAAGTGTGTGAAAGAAGAAAGATAAGAGTAAATGTGAATAAGAGCAAGGTTATTAGGTACAGTAGGGTTGAGGGTCGAGTCAATTGGGAGGTAAGTTTGAATGGAGAAAAACTGGAGGAAGTAAAGTGTTTTAGATATCTGGGAGTGGATCTGGCAGCGGATGGAACCATGGAAACGGAAGTGGATCATAGGGTGGGGGAGGGGGCGAAAATTCTGGGAGCCTTGAAGAATGTGTGGAAGTCGAGCACATTATCTCGGAAAGTAAAAATGGCTATGTTTGAAGGAATAGTGGTTCCAACAATGTTGTATGGTTGCGAGGCGTGGGCTATGGATAGAGTTGTGCGCAGGAGGATGGATGTGCTGGAAATGAGATGTTTGAGGACAATGTGTGGTGTGAGGTGGTTTGATCAAGTAAATAACGTAAGGGTAAGAGAGATGTGTGGAAATAAAAAGAGCGTGGTGGAGAGAGCAGAAGAGGGTGTTTTGAAATAGTTTGGGCACATGGAGAGAATGAGTGAGGAAAGATTGACCAAGAGGATATATGTGTCGGAGGTGGAGGGAACGAAGAGAAGTGGGATACCAAATTTGAGGTGGAAAGATGGAGTGAAAAAGATTTTGTGTGATCGGGGCCTGAACATGCAGGAGGGTGAAAGGAGGGCAAGGAATAGAGTGATTTGGATCGATGTGGTATACCGGGGTTGATGTGCTGTCAGTGGGTTGAATCAGGGCATGTGAAGCGTCTGGGGTAAACCATGGAAAGCTGTGTAGGTATGTATATTTGCGTCTGTGGACGTATGTATATACATGTGTATGGGGGTGGGTTGGGCCATTTCTTTCGTCTGTTTCCTTGCGCTACCTCGCAAACACGGGAGACAGCGACAAAGCAAGAAAAAAAAAGAATATATATATATATATATATATATATATATATATATATATATATATATATATATATATATCAAAGCTCCATAGAATCTGAACAAGTGCCAAATGAATGTTTTTGTCTGCAGGACATTAGAAAAGTACAGCAGGATGCCATTGGCATCCATCTTGTTTGTTTACTGTTTGCAAGATTTCAAAGAAAGTGTTACGTGTGCTGAAACTGTCCACTTTTGATTTTCAAAGGTTATACCCCACAGTTTCCCTTTACTTCTAATCCCTGCCCACTTTACAAAAACATAGAAATGATTGAGTTTCAGGTGTGATACCTAAAATGCCTTACTGTAAATCACCTGTATATATTGTAAAGATTCTGATGGCATCCATTTTTTTTTTTTTTTTTTTTTTTTTTTTTAGATTACCAAATTGATAGTTTGGCAATTGCTTGTTAGTGCAGAAAGGCACTTTTGGCCATGTGCCCTGAGTCAGAGGAAGTTACCAAAGTATTCCTGGGAAATTATATGGGAGGGTATTAATTGAGAGGGTGAAGGTATGGACAGAGCATCAGATTGGGGAAGAGCAGTGTGGTTTCGGAAGTGGTAGAGGATGTGTGGATCAGGTGTTTGCTTTGAAGAATGAATGTTAGAAATACTTAGAAAAGCAAATGGATTTGTATGTAGCATTTATGGATCTGGAGAAGGCATATGATAGAGTTGATAGAGATGCTCTGTGGAAGGTATTAAGAATATATGGTGTGGGAGGCAAGTTGTTAGAAGCAGTGAAAAGTTTTTATCGAGGATGTAAGGCATGTGTACGTGTAGGAAGAGAGGAAAGTGATTGGTTCTCAGGGAATGTTGGTTTGTGGCAAGGGTGTGTAATGTTTGCGTGGTTGTTTAATTGGTTTGTGGATGGGGTTGTTAGGGAGGTGAATGCAAGAGTTTTGGAAAGAGGGGCAAGAATGCAGTCTGTTGTGGATGAGAGAGCTTGGGAAGTGAGTCAGTTGTTGTTCGCTGATGATACATCGCTGGTGGCTGCTTCGTGTGAGAAACTGCAGAAGCTGGTGACTGAGTTTGGTAAAGTGTGTGAAAGAAGAAAGCTGAGAGTAAATGTGAATAAGAGCAAGGTTATTAGGTACAGTAGGGTTGAAGGACAAGTCAATTGGGAGGTAAGTTTGAATGGAGAAAAACTGGAGGAAGTGAAGTGTTTTAGATATCTGGGAGTGGATTTGGCAGCGGATGGAACCATGGAAGCAGAAGTGAATCATAGGGGAGGGGGCGAAAGTTCTGGGAGCGTTGAAGAATGTGTGGAAGTCGAGAAAATTATTTTGGAAAGCAAAAATGGGTATGTTTGAAGGAATAGGGGTTCCAACAATGTTATATGGTTGCGAGGAATGGGCTATAGTTAGAGTTGTGTGCAGGAGGGTGGATGTGCTGGAAATGAGATGTTTGAGGACAATATGTGGTGTGAGGTGGTTTGATTGAATAAGCAATGATAGGGTAAGAGAGATGTGTGGTAATAAAAAGAGTGTGGTTGAGAGAGCAGAAGAGGGTGTTTTGAAATGGTTTGGTCACATGGAGAGAATGAGTGAGGAAAGATTGACCAAGAGGATATATGTGTCAGAGGTGGAGGGAACGAGGAGAAGTGGGAGACCAAAGTGGAGGTGGAGAGATGGAGTGAAAAAGATTTTGAGTGATCGGGGCCTGAACATGCAGGAGGGTGAAAGGCATGCAAGGAATAGAGTGAATTGGAACGATGTGGTATACCGGGGTTGACGTGCTGTCAATGGATTGAACCAGGGCATGTGAAGCATCTGGGGTAAACCATGGAAAGTTCTGTGGGGTCTGGATGTGGAAAGGGAGCTGTGGTTTCAGTGCATTATACATGACAGCTAGAGACTGAGTGTGAACGAATGTGGCCTTTGTTGTCTTTTCCTAGCGCTACCTTGCGCACAAAGGGGGAGGGGGTTGTTATTTTATGTGTGGCGGGGTGGCGATGGGAATGAATAAAAGCAGACAGTATGAATTATGTACATGTGTATATATGTATATGTCTGTGTGTGTATATATATGTATACGTTGAGATGTATAGGTATGTATATTTGCGTGTGTGGATGTGTATGATGATGGGTTGGACCATTCTTTCGTCTGTTTCCTTGTACTACCTCGCTAATGCGGGAGACAGCGACAAAGTAAAATAAATAAGAATATATGAACTCGTGCTCATTGATTTAATGTTTGATTAAGAAGATTTGTACATAGGGTTTATATCATGTGTGAGAACTTAAGTAATCACACGCTTGCAGAAATGTGGGTGCTCCGTCTTCTTGTTCTGCACATGACTTAGTGTCTCTGCTGCACTCGTCAACAGGATATATCTCATATGCAGGCAATGTGGCATGGAAATTTGATGTGAAGAGGTTGAGGTCCTAGTCCTCACCTGTGAAGTCATGGTTGCTGTCATCTGTTCATACCCACAGTGAGTACACATTAAGATTTATATCATTATACCAACTGTTCTTACAGTTCAGTAAACATTAGGGTTTACATCATTTGTGTGTATTTCGAATAATCACGTTCTTGCAGAAATGTGGGTGCTCAATCTCCTTGTTCTGCATGTAATATTGCATCTCTGGTGTGCCCATCAGCAGAGTATGTCTGGTAAGTAAGCAGTGAGGCATGGAAATTTGGTATGAGAAGACTGTGAGGTCCTCGTCCTCACCAATGGAGTCATGGTTTCACTCAACTGTTCGTACCTACAGTGAGTACACTTTCGGGTTTATATCATTATACCAGCTGTTCTTAGCTACAGTTCATTTGTCTTTATTTAGATAATCACATTCTTGCAGAAATGTTGATGCTCAGTCTCCTTGTTCTCCAGGTGATGGCATCTCTGATACACCCATCAACAGGATACACCTGGTGTGCAGGCGATGAGGCATGGAAATTTGGTACCTGAAGACAGCTAGCTTCTAGTCCTCACCGATGCAGTGATGGTTGCACTCAATTGTTCAAACCTACAGTAAGTCCACAGATTTTATATCATTATATCAACTGTTCTTACCTGCAGTCGAGTACACACTAGGATTTACATCATTTGTGTGTATTTAGGTGATCACTCTCTCTTGCAGAAATGTGGATGCTCAGTCTCCTTGTTCTCCAGGTGATATGATATCCCTGGTTCACCCATCAACAGAATATACCTGGTATGCAGGCAGTGAGGCATGGAAATTTGGTACCTGAAAATGGCTAGCTTCTAGTTCTTACCGATGCAGTGATGGTTGCATTCAAATTTTCGTACAGACAGTGAGTATACATTAGGTTTTTTATCATATATCAACTCATCTTACCTATATTCCAGTAAACATCAGGGTTTACATTATTTGTGTGTTTAGATAATCACATTCTTGCAGAAATGTGGTTGCTTAATCCCCTTGTTCTGCATGCAATATGGCATCTCTGGTGTGCCCATCAGCTGAATGTATCTGGTAAGTAGGCTGTGAGGCATGGAAATTCGGTATGAGAAGATGGTGAGGTCCTTGTCCTCACCTATGAAGTTATGGTTTCACTCAACTGTTCGTACCTACAGTGAGTACACTTTAGGAATTATGTCATTATACCAACTGTTCTTAACTACAGTTCATTTGTGTGTATTTAGATAATCACATTCTTGCAAAAATGTTGGTGCACCGTGCCCTTGATCTCCAGGTGATATGGCGTCTCTGATGCTCAGTCTCCTTGTTCTCCAGGTGATATGATGTCCCTGGTTCACCCATCAACAGAATATACCTGGTGTGCAGGCAGTGAGGCATGGAAATTTGGTACCTGAAAACACTAGCTTCTCGTCCTCACCAATGCAGTGATGGTTGCACTCAAATGCTCAGACCTACAGTGAGTACACATTAGGATTTATATCATCATATCAAGTGTTCTTACCTACAGTCTAGTACTTTTTAGGGTTTAAGTCATTGGTGTGTATTTGGGTGATCACACTTACAAAAATATGGCTGCTCAGTCTCCTTGTTCTCCAGGTTATGTGGCTTCCCTGATGCACCAGTCAATAGGACATACCTGGTGTGCAGGCGGTGAGGCATGGAAATTTGGTACCTGAAGACAGCTAGCTTCTAGTCCTCACCAATGCAGTGATGGTTGCACTCAAATATTCATACCTACAGTGAGTACACATTAGGATTTATATCATTATATCAACTGTTCTTACTTATAGTTCAGTAAACATTAGGGGTTACATTTGTGCGACTTAGATTATCACATTGTTGCAGAAATGTGGGTGCTCAGTCTCCTTGTTCTCCAGGTGATATGGCACCTCTGATGCACCATCAACAGGATACACCTAGTGTGCAGGTGGTGAGGCATGAAATTTGGCACCTGAAAACACTTAGCTTCTAGTCTTCACCGATGCAGTGATGGTTGTACTCAAATTTTCATACAAACAGTGAGTACACATTAGGTTTTATATCATTATATCAATTATTCCTACCAACAGTTGAGTACACTTTAGGATTTATATAATTTGTGTGTGCTGACTCTCCCTTGTTCCGTGAGTGATATGCCATTTCTGCTGTGCTTATCAGCCGGATATACCTCATGTACAGGCAGTAGGGCACGGAAATTTGGTATGTGAAGAGGTTGAGTTCCTAGTACTCAGTGATGGTTGCACTCAGCTGTTCCTACCTACAGTCAGTATTTAATTCAAATTGGATTTTCACAGTCTTAGCTGGAAGGGTTAACTGCCTAGCTGGACACCATGTTTCAGGACAGTGCCTTCACAAGCATAACTGTAACCATAAAGTCAGCTTTAAAGTGGACAGCAGAACAAGTACATGTTAGACTCTCTTATCTTATGCCACAATAGGCCATGGACAAGATGTACAAAGGATTGGCATGATATCTGGGGATAAGTATTAGGTATGTTGTTGGGAGTGGTCACGCCAAAAAACAGACACACATGTGGACAGTGTTGATGTGGCTTTCTCCAGGTTAGATGTTTGGGAAAAATTCCTGTCAGTCCCCACACATTTTTCACATGTCATAGAAGGGGACTAAAGGGGCAGGAACGGGGGGGGGGGGGGCTAGAAACCCTCCCCTCTTTATATTTTAACTTTCTAAAAGGGGAAACAGAAGGACTCATGCGGGGAGTGCTCATCCTTCTTGAAGGCTCAGACTGGGGTGTCTAAATGTGTGTGGATTGTAACCAAGGTGAGAAAAGAGGGGAGATAGGTAGTATGTTTGAGGAAAGGAACCTGGATGTTTTGGCTCTGAGTGAAACGAAATTCAAGGGTAGAGGGGAAGAGTGGTTTGGGAACGTCTTGGGAGTAAAGTCAGAGGTTGGTGAGAGGACAAGAGCAAGGGAAGGAGTAGCACTACTGAAACAGGAGTGGTGAGAGTATGTGATAGAGTGTAAAAAAGTAAACTCTAGATTGATATGGCTAAAACTGAAAGCAGATGGAGAGAGATGGGTGATTATTGGTGCATATGCACCTGGGCATGAGAAGAAAGATCATGAGAGGCAAGTATTTTGAGAGCAGCTGAGTGAGTGTTAGTAGTTTTGATGCACGAGACCAGGTTATAGTGATGGGTGATTTGAATGCAAAGGTGAGTAATGTGGCAGTTGAGGGAATAATTGGTGTACAAAGGGTGTTCAGTGTTGTAAATGGAAATGTTGAAGAGCTTGTAGATTTATATGCTGAAAAAGGACTGGTGATTTGGAATACCTGGTTTAAAAATAGAGATATACATAAGTATACGTATGTAAGTAGGAGAGATGGCCAGAGAGCGTTATTGATATGCGCACTATTCGCTATTTCCCTCGCTATCGCGGGAAATAGCGAATAGTATGTTGTAAGGTTGCGAGGCGTGGGCTATGGATAGAGTGGTGCGCAGGAGGATGGATGTGCTGGAAATGAGATGTTTGAGGACAATGTGTGGTGTGAGGTGGTTTGATCGAGTAAGTAACGTAAGGGTGAGAGAGATGTGTGGAAATAAAAAGAGCGTGGTTGAGAGAGCAGAAGAGGGTGTTTTGAAATGGTTTGGGCACATGGAGAGAATGAGTGAGGAAAGATTGACCAAGAGGATATATGTGTCGGAGGTGGAGGGAACGAGGAGAAGAGGGAGACCAAATTGGAGGTGGAAAGATGGAGTGAAAAGGATTTTGTGTGATCGGGGCCTGAACATGCAGGAGGGTGAAAGGAGGGCAAGAAATAGAGTGAATTGGAGTCATGTGGTATACAGGGGTTGACGTGCTGTCAGTGGATTGAAGCAAGGCATGTGAAGCGTCTGGGGTAAACCATGGAAAGCTGTGTAGGTATGTATATTTGCGTGTGTGGACGAGTGTATGTACGTGTGTATGGGGGGGGGGGCCATTTCTTTCGTCTGTTTCCTTGCGCTACCTCGCAAACGCGGGAGACAGCGACAAAGTATAAAAAAAAAAGGAAAAAAAAAATATATATATATATATATATATATATATATATTATCCCTGGGGATAGGGGATTAAGAATACTTCCCACGTATTCCCTGCGTGTCGTAGAAGGCGACTAAAAGGGGAGGGAGCGGGGGGCTGGAAATCCTCCCCTCTCGTTTTTTTTTTTTTTTTTTTTTTTTTTTTTTTTTTTTTTTCAATTTTCCAAAAGAAGGAACAGAGAATTGTGCCAGGTGAGGGTATTCCCTCAAAGGCCCAGTCCTCTGTTCTTAACGCTACCTCGCTAATGCGGGAAATGGCGAATAGTTTGAAAGAAAGAAAGAAATATATATATATATATATATATATATTTTTTTTTTTTTCTTCCCAAAAGAAGGAACAGAGAAGAGGGCCAGGTGAGGATATTCCCTCAATGACCCAGTCCTCTGTTCTTAACGCTACCTCGCTATCGCGGGAAATGGCAAATAGTATGAAAGAAAAAAAAATATATATATATTGAGTGGGAGATGTATAAAAGAAAGAGACAGGAGGTCAAGAGAAAGGTGCAAGAGGTGAAAAAAAGGGCAAATGAGAGTTGGGGTGAGAGAGTATCATTAAATTTTAGGGAGAATAAAAAGATGTTCTGGAAGGAGGTAAATAAAGTGCGTAAGACAAGGGAGCAAATGGGAACTTCGGTGAAGGGCGCAAGTGGGGAGGTGATAACAAGTAGTGGTGATGTGAGAAGGAGATGGAGTGAGTATTTTGAAGGTTTGTTGAATGTGTTTGATGATAGAGTGGCAGATATAGGGTGTTTTGGTCGAGGTGGTGTGCAAAGTGAGAGGGTTAGGGAAAATGATTTGGTAAACAGAGAAGAGGTAGTGAAAGCTTTGCGGAAGATGAAAGCCGGCAAGGCAGCAGGTTTGGATGGTATTGCAGTGGAATTTATTAAAAAAGGGGGTGACTGTATTGTTGACTGGTTGGTAAGGTTATTTAATGTATGTATAACTCATGGTGAGGTGCCTGAGGATTGGCGGAATGCATGCATAGTGCCATTGTACTAAGGCAAAGGGGATAAGAGTGAGTGCTCAAATTACAGAGGTATAAGTTTGTTGAGTATTGCTGGTAAATTATATGGGAGGGTATTGATTGAGAGGGTGAAGGCATGTACAGAGCATCAGATTGGGGAAGAGCAGTGTGGTTTCAGAAGTGGTAGAGGATGTGTGGATCAGGTGTTTGCTTTGAAGAATGTATGTGAGAAATACTTAGAAAAGCAAATGGATTTGTATGTAGCATTTATGGATCTGGAGAAGGCATATGATAGAGTTGATAGAGATGCTCTGTGGAAGGTATTAAGAATATATGGTGTGGGAGGAAAGTTGTTAGAAGCAGTGAAAAGTTTTTATCGAGGATGTAAGGCATGTGTACGTGTAGGAAGAGAGGAAAGTGATTGGTTCTCAGTGAATGTAGGTTTGCGGCAGGGGTGTGTGATGTCTCCATGGTTGTTTAATTTGTTTATGGATGGGGTTGTTAGGGAGGTAAATGCAAGAGTTTTGGAAAGAGGGGCAAGTATGAAGTCTGTTGGGGATGAGAGAGCTTGGGAAGTGAGTCAGTTGTTGTTCGCTGATGATACAGCGCTGGTGGCTGATTCATGTGAGAAACTGCAGAAGCTGGTGACTGAGTTTGGAAAAGTGTGTGGAAGAAGAAAGTTAAGAGTAAATGTGAATAAGAGCAAGGTTATTAGGTACAGTAGGGTTGAGGGTCAAGTCAATTGGGAGGTGAGTTTGAATGGAGAAAAACTGGAGGAAGTGAAGTGTTTTAGATATCTGGGAGTGGATCTGGCAGCGGATGGAACCATGGAAGCGGAAGTGGATCATAGGGTGGGGGAGGGGGCGAAAATCCTGGGGGCCTTGAAGAATGTGTGGAAGTCGAGAACATTATCTCGGAAAGCAAAAATGGGTATGTTTGAAGGAATAGTGGTTCCAACAATGTTGTATGGTTGCGAGGCGTGGGCTATGGATAGAGTTGTGCGCAGGAGGATGGATGTGCTGGAAATGAGATGTTTGAGGACAATGTGTGGTGTGAGGTGGTTTGATCGAGTGAGTAACGTAAGGGTAAGAGAGATGTGTGGAAATAAAAAGAGCGTGGTTGAGAGAGCAGAAGAGGGTGTTTTGAAGTGGTTTGGGCACATGGAGAGGATGAGTGAGGAAAGATTGACCAAGAGGATATATGTGTCGGAGGTGGAGGGAACAAGGAGAAGAGGGAGACCAAATTGGAGGTGGAAAGATGGAGTGAAAAAGATTTTGTGTGATCGGGGCCTGAACATGCAGGAGGGCAAGGAATAGAGTGATTTGGAGCGATGTGGTATACCGGGGTTGACGTGCTGTCAGTGGATTGAAGCAGGGCATGTGAAGCGTCTGGGGTAAACCGTGGAAGGCTGTGTAGGTATGTATATTTGTGTGTGTGGACGTATGTATATACATGTGTATGGGGGGGGGTTGGGCCATTTCTTTCGTCTGTTTCCTTGCGCTACCTCGCAAACGCGGGAGACAGCGACAAAGTATAATAAAAAAAAATATATATATATATATATATATATATATATATATATATATATATATATATATATATTATATATATATATATTTTTTTTCTTTTTTTTTTTTTTGCCGCTGTCTCCCGCATTTGCGAGGTAGCGCAAGGAAACAGATGAAAGAAATGGCCCAGCCCACCCCCATACACATGTATATACATACGTCCACACACGCAAATATACATACCTACACAGCTTTCCATGGTTTACCCCAGACGCTTCACATGCCCTGATTCAATCCACCGACAGCACGTCAACCCCGGTATACTACATCGATCCAATTCACTCTATTCCTTGCCTTCCTTTCACCCTCCTGCATGTTCAGGCCCCGATCACACAAAATCTTTTTCACTCCATCTTTCCACCTCCAATTTGGTCTCCCACTTCTCCTCGTTCCCTCCACCTCCGACACATATATCCTCGTGGTCAATCTTTCCTCACTCATTCTCTCCATGTGCCCAAACCATTTCAAAACACCCTCTTCTGCTCTCTCAACCACGCTCTTTTTATTTCCACACATCTCTCTTACCCTTACGTTACTTACTCGCTCAAACCACCTCACACCACACATTGTCCTCAAACATCTCATTTCCAGCACATCCATCCTCCTACGCACAATTCTATCCATAGCCCACGCCTCGCAACCATACAACATTGTTGGAACCACTATTCCTTCAAACATACCCATTTTTGCTTTCTGAGACAATGTTCTCGACTTCCACACATTCTTCAAGGCTCCCAGGATTTTCGCCCCTTCCTCCACCCTATGATGCACTTCCGCTTCCATGGTTCCATCCGCTGCCAGATCCACTCCCAGATATCTAAAACACTTTACTTCCTCCAGTTTTTCTCCATTCAAACTTACCTTCCAATTGACTTGTCCCTCAACCCTACTATATCTAATATCCTTGCTCTTATTCATGTTTATTCTCAGCTTTCTTCTTTCACACACTTTACCAAACTCAGTCACCAGCTTCTGCAGTTTCTTACCTGAATCAGCCACCAGCGCTGTATCATCAGTGAACGACAACTGACTCACTTCCCAAGCCCTCTCATCCACAACAGACTGCATACTAGCTCCTCTTTCCACAATTCTTGCATTCACCTCCCTAACAACCCCATCCATAAACAAATTAAACAACCATGGAGACATCACGCCCCCCTGCCACAAACCAACATTCACTGAGAACTAATCACTTTCTTCTCTTCCTACTTGTACACATGCCTTACATCCTCGATAAAAACTTCACTGCTTCTAGCAACTTACCTACCACACCATATACTCTTAATACCTTCCTCTGAGCATCTCTGTCAATGCTATCATATGCCTTCTCCAGATACATAAATGCTATGTACAGATCCACACATCCTCTACCACTTCTGAAATCACACTGCTCTTCCACAATCTGATGCTCTGTACATGCCTTCACCCTCTCACTCAATACCCTCCCATATAATTTCCCAGGAATTCTCAACCAACTTTTACATCTGTAATTTGAACACTCGCCTTTGAACTCCTTTGCCTTCATACGATGGCACTATGCATACTTTCTGCCAATCCTCAGGTATTTCACCATGAGCCGTACATACATTGAATATCCTCACCAACCAGTCAACACAGTCACCCCCTTTTTAATAAATTCCACTGCAATACCATCCAACCCCACCGCCTTGCCGGCTTTCATCTTCCGCAAAGCTTTCAACCAAACCATTCTCCCTGACCCTCTCACTTCACACACAAACTCAACCAAAACACCCTATATCTGCTACTCCATCATCTAGCACATTCAATAAACCCTGAAAATACTCACTCCATCTTCTGACATCACCACTACATGGTATTACCTCCTCATTAGCCCCCTTCACCGATGTTCCCATTTGTTATCTTGTCTTATGCACTTTATTTATCTCCTTCCAAAACATCTTTTTATTCTCCCTAAAATTCAATGATACTCTCTTACCCCGACACTCATTTGCCCTCTTTTTCACCTCTTCCACCTTTCTCTTGACCACCTGCCTCTTTCTTTTATAGATCTCCCAGTTGTTTACACTATATCCCTGCAAAAGTCGTCCAAATGCCTGTCTCTTTTCTTTCGCTAATAATCTTACTTCTTCATCCCATCACTCGCTACCCTTTCTAATCTACCCACCTCCCACCTCTCTCATGCCACAAGCATCTTTGTGCAAGCCATCACTGCTTCCCTAAATACATCCCATTCCTCCCCCACTCCCCTAACGTCCTTTGCTCTCAGCTTTTTCCATTCTGCACTCAGTCTCTCCTGGTACTTCCTCACACAAGTCTCCTTCCCAAACTCACTCTCTTCACCTCAACATTCTCTCTTCCTGTCTGAAAACCTCTACAAGATAATGATTTATGTTTATTTATTACACTTTATCAGTGTTTCTTGCATCTGCGAGGTAACGCCAGGAAACAAGCAAGGAAATGTCTGAGGAGGTAGCGTCAGGAAACAGAAGAAGAATGGCCCATCTGCTCACATGGGCATAAATGCCCATATACGCACTTATACATACATATACATATCAACATATATACACGCTTATACATACATATACATACATATGCTTACACATACATAGACATATACATATATACACATGTACATATTCATACTTGCTTGCCTTCATCCACTCCTGTTGCTACCCTGCCCCACAAAAAACAGCAAATGCTAACCCCCGCTGTCATATATGTATATATGTGTGTATGGGCGTTCATTTATATATGTGTGTATATGAGTGGATGGGCGTTTCTTCTTGTTTCCTGGCGCTACCTTGCTGACATGAGAAACAACAGTTAATTATAATAATTATATTTTTATATTTTGGAAGGAGGTAAATAAAGTGTGTAAGACACGGGAACAAATGGGAACATCAGCGAAGGGGGCAAATGGGAAGGTGATAACAAGTAGTGGTGATGTGAGAAGGAGATGGAGTGAGTATTTTGAAGGTTTGTTGAATGTGTTTGATGTTAGAGTGGCAGATGTGGAGTGTTTTGGTTGAGGTGGTGTGTGGAGTGGGAGGGTTTGGGAGGGTGATTTGGTAAACAGAGAAGAGGTGGTGGGGCCTTTGCAGAAGATGAAGGCCAGCAAGGCGGAGGGTTTGGATGGTGTTGCAGTGGAGTTTATGGAAAGGGGGGTGACTGTTGTTGACTGGTTGGTGGGGTTATTTAGTGTATGTGTGACTCGTGGTGGGGTGCCTCAGGATTGGCGGAATGCTTGCATAGTGCCATTGTACGTGTGCAGGGGGGATGAGGGTGAGTGTTCGGATTGCAGAGGTGTGAGTTTGTTGAGTATTCTTGGGAAGTTATATGGGAGGGTGTTGATTAAGAGGCTGGGGGTGTGTGCGGAGCGTCAGATTGGGGAGGAGCAGTGTGGTTTTGGAGGTGGTGAGGGATGTGTTTGCTTGGAAGAATGTATGTGAGTGGTGCTTGGAAAAGCAAATGGATTTGTATGCAGCATTTGTGGATCTGGAGTGTGGTGCAGTTGGTGGGAGTGCTCCGTGGAAGGTGTTGGGAATGTGTGGTGTGGGAGGCGAGTTGTTGGAGGCAGAGAGGTTTTTGGCCAAGATGTCGGGCATGTGGGGCGTGTAGGGGGGAGGAGGGTAATTGGTTCTCGGTGAGTGTGGTTTGCGGCAGGGGTGCGTGATGTCTCTGAGGTTGTTTGGTTTGTTTATTGGATGGGGTTGTTGGGGAGGTGGATGCAGGAGTTTTGGAGAGAGGGGCAAGTGTGCAGTCTGTTGGGATGAGAGAGCTTGGAAGTGAGTCATTGTGTTGCGGCTGTCATGGATTGAACCAGGGCATGTGAAGCATCTGGGGTAAACCATGGAAAGTTCTGTGGGTTCGGATGTGGAAAGGGAGCTGTGGTTTCAGTGCATTATACATGACAGCTAGAGACTGAGTGTGAACGAATGTGGCCTTTGTTGTCTTTTCCTAGCGCTACCTTGCGCACAAAGGGGGAGGGGGTTGTTATTTTATGTGTGCGCGGGGTGGCGATGGAATGAATAAAAGCAGACAGTATGAATTATGTACATGTGTATATATGTATATGTCTGTGTGTGTATATATATGTATACGTTGAGATGTATAGGTATGTATATTTGCGTGTGTGGATGTGTATGATGATGGGTTGGACCATTCTTTCGTCTGTTTCCTTGTACTACCTCGCTAATGCGGGAGACAGCGACAAAGTAAAATAAATAAGAATATATGAACTCGTGCTCATTGATTTAATGTTTGATTAAGAAGATTTGTACATAGGGTTTATATCATGTGTGAGAACTTAAGTAATCACACGCTTGCAGAAATGTGGGTGCTCCGTCTTCTTGTTCTGCACATGACTTAGTGTCTCTGCTGCACTCGTCAACAGGATATATCTCATATGCAGGCAATGTGGCATGGAAATTTGATGTGAAGAGGTTGAGGTCCTAGTCCTCACCTGTGAAGTCATGGTTGCTGTCATCTGTTCATACCCACAGTGAGTACACATTAAGATTTATATCATTATACCAACTGTTCTTACAGTTCAGTAAACATTAGGGTTTACATCATTTGTGTGTATTTCGAATAATCACGTTCTTGCAGAAATGTGGGTGCTCAATCTCCTTGTTCTGCATGTAATATTGCATCTCTGGTGTGCCCATCAGCAGAGTATGTCTGGTAAGTAAGCAGTGAGGCATGGAAATTTGGTATGAGAAGACTGTGAGGTCCTCGTCCTCACCAATGGAGTCATGGTTTCACTCAACTGTTCGTACCTACAGTGAGTACACTTTCGGGTTTATATCATTATACCAGCTGTTCTTAGCTACAGTTCATTTGTCTTTATTTAGATAATCACATTCTTGCAGAAATGTTGATGCTCAGTCTCCTTGTTCTCCAGGTGATGGCATCTCTGATACACCCATCAACAGGATACACCTGGTGTGCAGGCGATGAGGCATGGAAATTTGGTACCTGAAGACAGCTAGCTTCTAGTCCTCACCGATGCAGTGATGGTTGCACTCAATTGTTCAAACCTACAGTAAGTCCACAGATTTTATATCATTATATCAACTGTTCTTACCTGCAGTCGAGTACACACTAGGATTTACATCATTTGTGTGTATTTAGGTGATCACTCTCTCTTGCAGAAATGTGGATGCTCAGTCTCCTTGTTCTCCAGGTGATATGATATCCCTGGTTCACCCATCAACAGAATATACCTGGTATGCAGGCAGTGAGGCATGGAAATTTGGTACCTGAAAATGGCTAGCTTCTAGTTCTTACCGATGCAGTGATGGTTGCATTCAAATTTTCGTACAGACAGTGAGTATACATTAGGTTTTTTATCATATATCAACTCATCTTACCTATATTCCAGTAAACATCAGGGTTTACATTATTTGTGTGTTTAGATAATCACATTCTTGCAGAAATGTGGTTGCTTAATCCCCTTGTTCTGCATGCAATATGGCATCTCTGGTGTGCCCATCAGCTGAATGTATCTGGTAAGTAGGCTGTGAGGCATGGAAATTCGGTATGAGAAGATGGTGAGGTCCTTGTCCTCACCTATGAAGTTATGGTTTCACTCAACTGTTCGTACCTACAGTGAGTACACTTTAGGAATTATGTCATTATACCAACTGTTCTTAACTACAGTTCATTTGTGTGTATTTAGATAATCACATTCTTGCAAAAATGTTGGTGCACCGTGCCCTTGATCTCCAGGTGATATGGCGTCTCTGATGCTCAGTCTCCTTGTTCTCCAGGTGATATGATGTCCCTGGTTCACCCATCAACAGAATATACCTGGTGTGCAGGCAGTGAGGCATGGAAATTTGGTACCTGAAAACACTAGCTTCTCGTCCTCACCAATGCAGTGATGGTTGCACTCAAATGCTCAGACCTACAGTGAGTACACATTAGGATTTATATCATCATATCAAGTGTTCTTACCTACAGTCTAGTACTTTTTAGGGTTTAAGTCATTGGTGTGTATTTGGGTGATCACACTTACAAAAATATGGCTGCTCAGTCTCCTTGTTCTCCAGGTTATGTGGCTTCCCTGATGCACCAGTCAATAGGACATACCTGGTGTGCAGGCGGTGAGGCATGGAAATTTGGTACCTGAAGACAGCTAGCTTCTAGTCCTCACCAATGCAGTGATGGTTGCACTCAAATATTCATACCTACAGTGAGTACACATTAGGATTTATATCATTATATCAACTGTTCTTACTTATAGTTCAGTAAACATTAGGGGTTACATTTGTGCGACTTAGATTATCACATTGTTGCAGAAATGTGGGTGCTCAGTCTCCTTGTTCTCCAGGTGATATGGCACCTCTGATGCACCATCAACAGGATACACCTAGTGTGCAGGTGGTGAGGCATGAAATTTGGCACCTGAAAACACTTAGCTTCTAGTCTTCACCGATGCAGTGATGGTTGTACTCAAATTTTCATACAAACAGTGAGTACACATTAGGTTTTATATCATTATATCAATTATTCCTACCAACAGTTGAGTACACTTTAGGATTTATATAATTTGTGTGTGCTGACTCTCCCTTGTTCCGTGAGTGATATGCCATTTCTGCTGTGCTTATCAGCCGGATATACCTCATGTACAGGCAGTAGGGCACGGAAATTTGGTATGTGAAGAGGTTGAGTTCCTAGTACTCAGTGATGGTTGCACTCAGCTGTTCCTACCTACAGTCAGTATTTAATTCAAATTGGATTTTCACAGTCTTAGCTGGAAGGGTTAACTGCCTAGCTGGACACCATGTTTCAGGACAGTGCCTTCACAAGCATAACTGTAACCATAAAGTCAGCTTTAAAGTGGACAGCAGAACAAGTACATGTTAGACTCTCTTATCTTATGCCACAATAGGCCATGGACAAGATGTACAAAGGATTGGCATGATATCTGGGGATAAGTATTAGGTATGTTGTTGGGAGTGGTCACGCCAAAAAACAGACACACATGTGGACAGCGTTGATGTGGCTTTCTCCAGGTTAGATGTTTGGGAAAAATTCCTGTCAGTCCCCACACATTTTTCACATGTCATAGAAGGGGACTAAAGGGGCAGGAACGGGGGAGGGGCCTAGAAACCCTCCCCTCTTTATATTTTAAATTTCTAAAAGGGGAAACAGAAGGACTCATGTGGGGAGTGCTCATCCTTCTTGAAGGCTCAGACTGGGGTGTCTAAATGTGTGTGGATTGTAACCAAGGTGAGAAAAGAGGAGAGATAGGTAGTATGTTTGAGGAAAGGAACCTGGATGTTTTGGCTCTGAGTGAAACGAAATTCAAGGGTAGAGGGGAAGAGTGGTTTGGGAACGTCTTGGGAGTAAAGTCAGAGGTTGGTGAGAGGACAAGAGCAAGGGAAGGAGTAGCACTACTGAAACAGGAGTGGTGAGAGTATGTGATAGAGTGTAAAAAAGTAAACTCTAGATTGATATGGGTAAAACTGAAAGCAGATGGAGAGAGATGGGTGATTATTGGTGCATATGCACCTGGGCATGAGAAGAAAGATCATGAGAGGCAAGTATTTTGAGAGCAGCTGAGTGAGTGTTAGTAGTTTTGATGCACGAGACCGGGTTATAGTGATGGGTGATTTGAATGCAAAGGTGAGTAATGTGGCAGTTGAGGGAATAATTGATGTACAAAGGGTGTTCAGTGTTGTAAATGGAAATGTTGAAGAGCTTGTAGATTTATATGCTGAAAAAGGACTGGTGATTTGGAATACCTGGTTTAAAAATAGAGATATACATAAGTATACGTATGTAAGTAGGAGAGATGGCCAGAGAGCGTTATTGATATGCGCACTATTCGCTATTTCCCTCGCTATCGCGGGAAATAGCGAATAGTATGTTGTAAGGTTGCGAGGCGTGGGCTATGGATAGAGTGGTGCGCAGGAGGATGGATGTGCTGGAAATGAGATGTTTGAGGACAATGTGTGGTGTGAGGTGGTTTGATCGAGTAATTAATGTGAGGGTAAGAGAGATGTGTGGAAATAAAAAGAGCGTGGTTGAGAGAGCAGAAGAGGGTGTTTTGAAATGGTTTGGGCACATGGAGAGAATGAGTGAGGAAAGATTGACCAAGAGGATATATGTGTCGGAGGTGGAGGGAACGAGGAGAAGAGGGAGACCAAATTGGAGGTGGAAAGATGGAGTGAAAAAGATTTTGTGTGATCGGGGCCTGAACATGCAGGAGGGTGAAAGGAGGGCAAGGAATAGAGTGAATTGGAGCGATGTGGTATACCGGGGTTGACGTGCTGTCAGTGGATTGAATCAGGGCATGTGAAGCGTCTGGGGTGAACCATGGAAAGCTGTGTAGGTGTGTATATTTGCGTGTGTGGACGTATGTATATACATGTGTATGGGGGTGGGTTGGGCCATTTCTTTCGTCTGTTTCCTTGCGCTACCTCGCAGACGCGGGAGACAGCGACAAAGTATAAAAAAAAAAAAAAAAAAAAAATATATATATATATATATATATATATATATATTTCTTTCTTTCTTTCTTTCAAACTATTCGCCATTTCCCGCATCAGTGAGGTAGCGCTAAGAACAGAGGACCGGGCCTTTGAGGGAACACCCTCACCTGGCCCAATTTTCTGTTCCTTCTTTTGGAAAATTTAAAAAAAAAAAACCGAGAGGGGAGGATTTCCAGCCCCCCGCTCCCTCCCCTTTTAGTCGCCTTCTACAACACGCAGGGAATACATGGGAAGTATTCTTAATCCCCTATCCCCAGGGGAACAGAGAAGGGGGCCAGGTGAGGATATTTCCTCAAAGGCCCAGTCCTCTGTTCTTAACGCTACCTCGCTAATGCGGGAAATGGCGAATAGTACGAAAGAAAGAAAAGATATATATATATATATATATATATATATATATATATATATATATATATATTATATATATATATATATATATATATATATATATATATATATATATATTTTTTTTTTTTTTTTTTTTTCTTCCCAAAAGAAGGAACAGAGAAGAGGGCCAGGTGAGGATATTCCCTCAATGACCCAGTCCTCTGTTCTTAACGCTACCTCGATATCGCGGGAAATGGCAAATAGTATGAAAGAAAAAAAAATATATATATATATATTGAGTGGGAGATGTATAAAAGAAAGAGACAGGAGGTCAAGAGAAAGGTGCAAGAGGTGAAAAAAAGGGCAAATGAGAGTTGGGGTGAGAGAGTATCATTAAATTTTAGGGAGAATAAAAAGATGTTCTGGAAGGAGGTAAATAAAGTGCGTAAGACAAGGGAGCAAATGGGAACTTCGGTGAAGGGCGCAAGTGGGGAGGTGATAACAAGTAGTGGTGATGTGAGAAGGAGATGGAGTGAGTATTTTGAAGGTTTGTTGAATGTGTTTGATGATAGAGTGGCAGATATAGGGTGTTTTGGTCGAGGTGGTGTGCAAAGTGAGAGGGTTAGGGAAAATGATTTGGTAAACAGAGAAGAGGTAGTGAAAGCTTTGCGGAAGATGAAAGCCGGCAAGGCAGCAGGTTTGGATGGTATTGCAGTGGAATTTATTAAAAAAGGGGGTGACTGTATTGTTGACTGGTTGGTAAGGTTATTTAATGTATGTATAACTCATGGTGAGGTGCCTGAGGATTGGCGGAATGCGTGCATAGTGCCATTGTACAAAGGCAAAGGGGATAAGAGTGAGTGCTCAAATTACAGAGGTATAAGTTTGTTGAGTATTGCTGGTAAATTATATGGGAGGGTATTGATTGAGAGGGTGAAGGCATGTACAGAGCACCAGATTGGGGAAGAGCAGTGTGGTTTCAGAAGTGGTAGAGGATGTGTGGATCAGGTGTTTGCTTTGAAGAATGTATGTGAGAAATACTTAGAAAAGCAAATGGATTTGTATGTAGCATTTATGGATCTGGAAAAGGCATATGATAGAGTTGATAGAGATGCTCTGTGGAAGGTATTAAGAATATATGGTGTGGGAGGAAAGTTGTTAGAAGCAGTGAAAAGTTTTTATCGAGGATGTAAGGCATGTGTACGTGTAGGAAGAGAGGAAAGTGATTGGTTCTCAGTGAATGTAGGTTTGCGGCAGGGGTGTGTGATGTCTCCATGGTTGTTTAATTTGTTTATGGATGGGGTTGTTAGGGAGGTAAATGCAAGAGTTTTGGAAAGAGGGGCAAGTATGAAGTCTGTTGGGGATGAGAGAGCTTGGGAAGTGAGTCAGTTGTTGTTCGCTGATGATACAGCGCTGGTGGCTGATTCATGTGAGAAACTGCAGAAGCTGGTGACTGAGTTTGGAAAAGTGTGTGGAAGAAGAAAGTTAAGAGTAAATGTGAATAAGAGCAAGGTTATTAGGTACAGTAGGGTTGAGGGTCAAGTCTATTGGGAGGTGAGTTTGAATGGAGAAAAACTGGAGGAAGTGAAGTGTTTTAGATATCTGGGAGTGGATCTGGCAGTGGATGGAACCATGGAAGCGGAAGTGGATCATAGGGTGGGGGAGGGGGCGAAAATCCTGGGGGCCTTGAAGAATGTGTGGAAGTTATCTCGGAAAGCAAAAATGGGTATGTTTGAAGGAATAGTGGTTCCAACAATGTTGTATGGTTGCGAGGCGTGGGCTATGGATAGAGTTGTGCGCAGGAGGATGGATGTGCTGGAAATGAGATGTTTGAGGACAATGTGTGGTGTGAGGTGGTTTGATCGAGTGAGTAACGTAAGGGTAAGAGAGATGTGTGGAAATAAAAAGAGCGTGGTTGAGAGAGCAGAAGAGGGTGTTTTGAAGTGGTTTGGGCACATGGAGAGGATGAGTGAGGAAAGATTGACCAAGAGGATATATGTGTCGGAGGTGGAGGGAACAAGGAGAAGAGGGAGACCAAATTGGAGGTGGAAAGATGGAGTGAAAAAGATTTTGTGTGATCGGGGCCTGAACATGCAGGAGGGCAAGGAATAGAGTGATTTGGAGCGATGTGGTATACCGGGGTTGACGTGCTGTGAGTGGATTGAAGCAGGGCATGTGAAGCGTCTGGGGTAAACCGTGGAAGGCTGTGTAGTTATGTATATTTGTGTGTGTGGACGTATGTATATACATGTGTATGGGGGGGGGTTGGGCCATTTCTTTCGTCTGTTTCTTTGCGCTACCTCGCAAACGCGGGAGACAGCGACAAAGTATAATAAAAAAAAAATATATATATATATATATATATATATATATATATATATATATATATATATATATATATATATATTTTTTTTTTTTTTTTTTTGCCGCTGTCTCCCGCGTTTGCGAGGTAGCGCAAGGAAACAGACGAAAGAAATGGCCCAGCCCACCCCCATACACATGTATATACATACATCCACACACACGCAAATATACATACCTACACAGCTTTCCATGGTTTACCCCAGACGCTTCACATGCCCTGATTCAATCCACTGACAGCACGTCAACCCCGGTATACTACATCGATCCAATTCACTCTATTCCTTGCCCTCCTTTCACCCTCCTGCATGTTCAGGCCCCGATCACACAAAATCTTTTTCACTCCATCTTTCCACCTCCAATTTGGTCTCCCACTTCTCCTCGTTCCCTCCACCTCCGACACATATATCCTCGTGGTCAATCTTTCCTCACTCATTCTCTCCATGTGCCCAAACCATTTCAAAACACCCTCTTCTGGTCTCTCAACCACGCTCTTTTTATTTCCACACATCTCTCTTACCCTTACGTTACTTACTCGCTCAAACCACCTCACACCACACATTGTCCTCAAACATCTCATTTCCAGCACATCCATCCTCCTACACACAATTCTATCCATAGCCCACGCCTCGCAACCATACAACATTGTTGGAACCACTATTCCTTCAAACATACCCATTTTTGCTTTCCGAGACAATGTTCTCGACTTCCACACATTCTTCAAGGCTCCCAGGATTTTCGCCCCCTCCTCCACCCTATGATCCACTTCCGCTTCCATGGTTCCATCCGCTGCCAGATCCACTCCCAGATATCTAAAACACTTTACTTCCTCCAGTTTTTCTCCATTCAAACTTACCTTCCAATTGACTTGTCCCTCAACCCTACTGTATCTAATATCCTTGCTCTTATTCATGTTTATTCTCAGCTTTCTTCTTTCACACACTTTACCAAACTCAGTCACCAGCTTCTGCAGTTTCTTACCCGAATCAGCCACCAGCGCTGTATCATCAGTGAACGACAACTGACTCACTTCCCAAGCCCTCTCATCCACAACAGACTGCATACTAGCTCCTCTTTCCACAATTCTTGCATTCACCTCCCTAACAACCCCATCCATAAACAAATTAAACAACCATGGAGACATCACGCCCCCCTGCCACAAACCAACATTCACTGAGAACTAATCACTTTCTTCTCTTCCTACTTGTACACATGCCTTACATCCTCAATAAAAACTTCACTGCTTCTAGCAACTTACCTACCACACCATATACTCTTAATACCTTCCTCTGAGCATCTCTGTCAACGCTATCATATGCCTTCTCCAGATACATAAATGCTATGTACAGATCCACACATCCTCTACCACTTCTGAAATCACACTGCTCTTCCACAATCTGATGCTCTGTACATGCCTTCACCCTCTCACTCAATACCCTCCCATATAATTTCCCAGGAATTCTCAACTAACTTTTACATCTGTAATTTGAACACTCGCCTTTGAACTCCTTTGCCTTCATACAATGGCACTATGCATACTTTCTGCCAATCCTCAGGTATTTCACCATGAGCCGTACATACATTGAATATCCTCACCAACCAGTCAACACAGTCACCCCCTTTTTAATAAATTCCACTGCAATACCATCCAACCCCACCGCCTTGCCGGCTTTCGTCTTCCGCAAAGCTTTCAACCAAACCATTCTCCCTGACCCTCTCACTTCACACACAAACTCGACCAAAACACCCTATATCTGCTACTCCATCATTTAGCACATTCAATAAACCCTGAAAATACTCACTCCATCTTCTGACATCACCACTACATGGTATTACCTCCTCATTAGCCCCCTTCACCGATGTTCCCATTTGTTCTCTTGTCTTATGCACTTTATTTATCTCCTTCCAAAACATCTTTTTATTCTCCCTAAAATTCAATGATACTCTCTTACCCCGACACTCATTTGCCCTCTTTTTCACCTCTTCCACCTTTCTCTTGACCACCTGCCTCTTTCTTTTATAGATCTCCCAGTTGTTTACACTATATCCCTGCAAAAGTCGTCCAAATGCCTGTCTCTTTTCTTTCGCTAATAATCTTACTTCTTCATCCCATCACTCGCTACCCTTTCTAATCTACCCACCTCCCACCTCTCTCATGCCACAAGCATCTTTGTGCAAGCCATCACTGCTTCCCTAAATACATCCCATTCCTCCCCCACTCCCCTAACGTCCTTTGCTCTCAGCTTTTTCCATTCTGCACTCAGTCTCTCCTGGTACTTCCTCACACAAGTCTCCTTCCCAAACTCACTCTCTTCACCTCAACATTCTCTCTTCCTGTCTGAAAACCTCTACAAGATAATGATTTATGTTTATTTATTACACTTTATCAGTGTTTCTTGCATCTGCGAGGTAGCACCAGGAAACAAGCAAGGAAATGTCTGAGGAGGTAGCGTCAGGAAACAGAAGAAGAATGGCCCATCTGCTCACATGGACATAAATGCCCATATACGCACTTATACATACATATACATATCAACATATATACGCGCTTATACATACATATACATACATATGCTTACACATACATAGACATATACATATATACACATGTACATATTCATACTTGCTTGCCTTCATCCACTCCTGTTGCTACCCTGCCCCACAAGAAACAGTAAATGCTAACCCCCGCTGTCATATATGTATATATGTGTGTATGGGCGTTCATTTATATATGTGTGTATATGAGTGGATGGGCGTTTCTTCTTGTTTCCTGGCGCTACCTTGCTGACATGAGAAACAACAGTTAATTATAATAATTATATTTTTATATTTTGGAAGGAGGTAAATAAAGTGTGTAAGACACGGGAACAAATGGGAACATCAGCGAAGGGGGCAAATGGGAAGGTGATAACAAGTAGTGGTGATGTGAGAAGGAGATGGAGTGAGTATTTTGAAGGTTTGTTGAATGTGTTTGATGATAGAGTGGCAGATGTGGAGTGTTTTGGTTGAGGTGGTGTGTGGAGTGGGAGGGTTTGGGAGGGTGATTTGGTAAACAGAGAAGAGGTGGTGGGGCCTTTGCAGAAGATGAAGGCCAGCAAGGCGGAGGGTTTGGATGGTGTTGCAGTGGAGTTTATGGAAAGGGGGGTGACTGTTGTTGACTGGTTGGTGGGGTTATTTAGTGTATGTGTGACTCGTGGTGGGGTGCCTCAGGATTGGCGGAATGCTTGCATAGTGCCATTGTACGTGTGCAGGGGGGATGAGGGTGAGTGTTCGGATTGCAGAGGTGTGAGTTTGTTGTTTGAAGGAATAGGGGTTCCAATAATGTTTTATGGTTGCGAGGCATGGGCTATAGATAAGAGTTGTGCAGAGGAAGGTAGATGTGCTGGAAATGAGATGTTTGAGGACAATATGTGGTGTGAGGTGGTTTGATCGAGTAAGTAATGAAAGGGTAAGAGAGATGTGTGGTAATAAAAAGAGTGTGGTTGAGAGAGCAGAAGAGGGTGTTTTGAAATGGTTTGGTCACATGGAGAGAATGACTGAGGAAAGATTGACCAAGAGGATATATGTGTCAGAGGTGGAGGGAACGAGAAGTGGGAGACCAAACTGGAGGTGGAAAGATGGAGTGAAAAAGATTTTGAGTGATCGGGGCCTGAACATGCAGGAGGGTGAAAGGAGTGCAAGGAGTAGAGTGAAATGAAACGATGTGGTATACCAGGGTCGAAGTGCTGTCAATGGATTGAACCAGGGAATGTGAAGCGTCTAGGGTAAACCATGGAAAGTTTTGTGGGGCCTGGATGTGGAAAAGGGAGCTGTGGTTTCGGTGCATTATACATGACAGCTAGAGACTGTGAACGAATGTGGCCTTTGTTGCCTTTTCCTAGTGCTAACTCGCGCACATGCGGGGGGAAGGGTTTTTCATCTCATGTGTAGTGGGGTGGCGACGGGAATGAATAAGGGCAGACAGTATGAATTATGTATTTATATTTATCATACTTTGTCGCTGTCTCTCCCGTTAGCAAGGTAGTGCAAGGAAACAGACAAAAGAATGGCCCAACCCACCCACATACATATCCACATATGCACATATACATACCTATACATCTCAACGTATACATATATATGCATACACAGACATATATACACATGTACATAATTCATACTGTCTGCCCTTAGTCACTCCCGTTACCACCCCGCCACACATGAAATAACAACCCCCTCCCCCCCATATGTGCATGAGGTAGTGCTAGGAAAAGACAACAAAGGCCACACTCATTCACACTCAGTCTCTAGCTGTCATGTATAATGCACCGAAACTACAGCTTCCTTGCCACATCTATGCCCTGCAGAACTTTCCATGGTTTACCCCAAATGCTTCACATGCCCTGGTTCAATCCACTGACAGCACGTCAAACTTGGTATACTACATCATTCCAATTCACCCATCCCCCAACCCCACTGTACCCAATAGCCCTGCTCCCGCCCACATCCACTCTCAGCTCTTCCCCCCTACACACACCACCAAACTCAGCCACCAGCCCCTGCAGTTTCTCATCCAGACCAGACACCAGCGAACAACAACTGACTCACTTCCCAAGCTCTCTCATCCACAACAGACTGCACACTTGCCCCTCTCTCCAAAACTCCTGCATCCACCTCCCCAACAACCCCATCCATAAACAAACCAAACAACCTCAGAGACATCACGCACCCCTGCCGCAAACCAACACTCACCGAGAACCAATTACCCTCCTCCCCCCTACACGCACACATGCCCGACATCTTGGCCAAAAACCTCTCTGCCTCCAACAACTCGCCTCCCACACCACACATTCCCAACACCTTCCACGGAGCACCCCCACCAACTGCACCACACTCCAGATCCACAAATGCTGCATACAAATCCATTTGCTTTTCCAAGCACCACTCACATACATTCTTCAAAGCAAACACATCCCTCACCACCTCCAAAACCACACTGCTCCTCCCCAATCTGACGCTCCGCACACACCCCCAGCCTCTTAATCAACACCCTCCCATATAACTTCTCTCAACCACACTCTTTTTATTACCACACATCTCTCTTACCCTTTCATTACTTACTCGATCAAACCACCTCACACCACATATTGTCCTCAAACATCTCATTTCCAGCACATCTACCTTCCTCTGCACAACTCTTATCTATAGCCCATGCCTCGCAACCGTAAAACATTATTGGAACCCCTATTCCTTCAAACATACCCATTTTTTCTTTCCAAGATAACATTCTCGACTTCCACACATTCTTCAACGCTCCCAGAACTTTTGCCTTCTCCCCCACCCTATGATTCACTTCTGCTTCCATGGTTCCATCCACTACCAAATCTACTCCCAGATATCTAAAACACTTCACTTCCTCTGGTTTTTCTCCATTCAAACTTACCTCCCAGTTGACTTGTCCCTCAACCCTACTGTACCTAATAACCTTGCTCGTATTCATATTTACTCTCGGCTTTCTTCTTTCACACACTTTACCAAACTCGGTCACCAGCTTCTGCAGTTTCTCAACCAAATCATCCACCAGCGCTGTTCATCAGCGAACAACAACTGACTCACTTCCCAAGCTCTCATCTACAACAGACTGCATACTTGTCCTCTTTCCAAAACTCTTGCATTCACCTCCCTAACATCCCCATCCATAAACAAATTAAACAACCATGAAGACATCACGCACCCCTGCCGCAAACCAACATTCACTGAGAACCAGTCACTTTGCTCTCTTCCTACGTGTACACATGCCTTACATCCTCGATAAAAACTTTTCACTGCTTCTAACAACTTGCCTCCCACACCATATATTTTTAATACCTTCCACAGAGCATCTCTATTAACTCTATCATATGCCTTCTCCAGATTCAGAAATGCTACATACAAATCCATTTGCTTTTCTAAGTAATTCTCACATACATTCTTTAAAGGAAACACCTGATCCACACATCCTCTATCAGTTCTAAAACCACACTGCTCTTCCCCAATCTGATGCTCTGTACATGCCTTCACCCTCTCAATCAATACCCTCCCGTATAATTTTCCAGGAATACTCAACAAACTTATACCTCTGTAGTTTGAGCACTCACTTTTATCCCCTTTGCCTTTGTACAATGGTACTATGCAAGCATTCCACCAATCCTCAGGCACGTCACCAAGAGTCATACATACATTAAATAATCTTACCGACCAGTCAACAATACAGTCACCCCCTTTTTTAATGAATTCCACTCTAATACCATCCAAACCCACTTCCTTGCTGGCTTTCATCTTCTGCAAAGCTTTTACTACCTCTTCCCTGTTTACCAAGTCATTCTTCCTAACCTCCTCACTTTGCACACCACCTCGACCAAAACACCCTATATCTGCCACTCTATCATCAAACACATAAAACAAACCTTCAAAATATTCACTCCATCTCCTTCTCACATCATCACTACTTGTTATCACCTCCCCATTAGCCCCCTTCACTGATGTTCCCATTTGTTCCCTTGTCTTACACACTTTATTTACCTCCTTCCAAAATATCTTATTATTCTCCCTAAAATTTAGTGATACTCTCTCACCCCTACTCTCATTTGCCCTCCTTTTCACCTCTTGCACCTTTCTTTTGACCTCCTGCCTCTTTCTTTTATACATCTCCCAGTCATTTGCATTATTTCCCTGCAAAAGTCGTCCAGATGCCTCTCTTCTCTTTCACTAATTATCTTACTTCTTCGTCCCACCACTCACTACCCTTTCTAATCTGCCCACCTCCTACACTTCTCATGCCTCAAGCATCTTTTGCACAAGCCATCACTGCTTCCCTAAATACATCCCATTCCTCCCTCACTCCCCTTACGTCCTTTGTTCTCACCTTTTTCCATGAATTATGTACATGTGTATATATGTATATGTCTGTGTGTGTATATATATGTATAAATTGAGATGTATAGGTATGTATATGTATGTGTGTGGACGTGTATTTATATACATGTGTATGTGGATGGGTTGGGCCATTCTTTCGTCTCTTTCCTTGTGCTACCTCACTAACGCGGGAGACAGCGACAAAGTATAATAAAATAAATATAAAATATTTTTGTGTTTTTTAGATTGATGATATGACAATGTTCATGATATAGTGAGTAAATATACAGAGAAGCTGTTGAATGCTCTATTTTGCTAGAATATACTGGCATGCAAAGAATTTTTTTCATACTATTTGCCATTTCCCGCATTACCGAGGTAGCGCTATGAACAGAGGAGTGAGCCTTTGAGGGAATATTCTCACTTGGCCCCCTTCTCTGCTCCCCTTTTGAAAATTAAAAAAAACGAGAGGGATGGATTTCCAGCCCCCTGCTCCCTTCCCTTTTAGTCACCTTTATGACATGCAGGGAAAACGTGGAAAGTATTCTTTCTCCCCTATCCCCAGGGATAAAGAATTTTATTAAGCAAAAATAATCCAAGGTATATGAAGATGTCAGTGAAGTTCACCTGTTTTACACTTAAGTCATCTTAATAGTTAGTTATAATCTTGAATAATTATTCATATTTAGAATTATTAATGATATTGTTGAGAGAGCAGAGGAGGGTGTGTTGTAGTGGTTTGGACATGCAGAGAGAGTGAGTGAGGAATGGTTGACAAAGAGGATATATGTGTCAGAGGTGGAGGGAACAGGGAGAAGTGGGGTATTGGATTAGAGGTGGAAGGATGGAGTGAGGAAGCTTTTAGGCAATGGGGAGTTGAACATGGAGCACGGATTAGAGTGAATTGAAAGGATGTGGTACACCGGGGTTGATATGCTGTTGATGTACTGAACCAGTCATGTGAAATGTCTCGGGTAAACCGTGGATAGGGAGCTGTTGTTTCGGTGCATTACACATGACAGCTGCAGAGTGAGTGTGAACGAATGTGGCTTGTTTTGACTGTTTACCTGGTATTACCTCGATGCAGTTTCCTGTAGGATGGGGTTGCACCAGGAATTGATGACGGCTGGCAAGTATGAATATGTACATGTGTATATATTTATATGTCTGTATATGGAACCATGGAAGCGGAAGTGGATCATAGGGTGGGGGAGGGGGCGAAAATTCTGGGGGCCTTGAAGAATGTGTGGAAGTCGAGAACATTATCTCGGAAAGCAAAAATGGGTATGTTTGAAGGAATAGTGGTTCCAACAATGTTGTATGGTTGCGAGGCGTGGGCTATGGGTAGAGTTGTGCGCAGGAGGATGGATGTGCTGGAAATGAGATGTTTGAGGACAATGTGTGGTGTGAGGTGGTTTGATCGAGTGAGTAACGTAAGGGTAAGAGATATGTGTGGAAATAAAAAGAGCGTGGTTGAGAGAGCAGAAGAGGGTGTTTTGAAGTGGTTTGGGCACATGGAGAGAATGAGTGAGGAAAGATTGACCAAGAGGATATATGTGTCGGAGGTGGAGGGAACGAGGAGAAGAGGGAGACCAAATTGGAGGTGGAAAGATGGAGTGAAAAAGATTTTGTGTAATCGGGGCCTGAACATGCAGGAGGGTGAAAGGAGGGCAAGGAATAGAGTGAATTGGAGCGATGTGGTATATCGGGGTTGACGTGCTGTCAGTGGATTGAATCAAGGCATGTGAAGCATCTGGGGTAAACCATGGAAAGCTGTGTCGGTATGTATATTTGCGTGTGTGGACGTATGTATATACATGTGTATGGGGGGGGGTTGGGCCATTTCTTTCGTCTGTTTCCTTGCACTACCTCGCAAACGCGGGAGACAGCGACAAAGTATAATAAAAAAAATAAAAATGTATATGTATGTATATATGTTGATCTGTGTATATGTACATGTATGGGCGATTGTGTATATATGTGGGTAATATAGTGGATGGGCTGTTCTTCATCTGTTTCCTGGATCTACCTCACCTATGCGGGGAAACGGTGATCAAGTACAATAAATGAATTAATAATTGCTTCTGTTATGTAACCTGATGTTTACATTATTGTGATTGTGATAGTAATCTCCCAGCCATTCAGAAGTAAATATTTAAAAGATGATTGCTGCGGTTTTTTCATTTTAATCAACTAATAATCTGAGAAAACTGTATTCGTCTCACTCATTTATGGCTCAGTCAACTTACTATTGCAACCTATCACCTCCTGACTAATGTAAAGAATATTCTTATATTTTTATGCATAATCGCTGTTTCCCACACCAGTGAGGTAGCGCCAGAAAACAGACAAAGAATGACCCATCCATTCATATATTCATATATATACATAAGTGCCAACATATGCACATATATCAACATATAATAATTAACATATAATAAGTAACATATAATAATAAGTAATATATAGATCAATTATAAATTTACAGTTTAGGCAACTTTTGTTGTGAATATGGTTGCATGTTGTGTTCTGTTGGTAGAGAGAACAGGAGACCTATGGAAAACCACCCCTGCAGATGACACTGCAATTATTGCAGTGTCTGAGGCTAACATATCATTAATACCCTGTCAAGGCTCCTCCCTTCATCCTATCATTCTATCTGGCATAGAAAAGACTAGGTCATGAATATTCTTGGGTTTGTTCCTGTAGAGTTCCCACTGGCTGTAGATGTGGTTCAGGAAGTGATGGCTAGTCCTCTCATCTCTTGGTTACCATGTGTTTACTATTTCTTTCCAAATATGTTCTGTGATATTTAGATCTGCTCCTTTCATATGCGACAGGGTGGTGATGGGAATGCGTGAAAGCAGCAAGCATGAATATGTACGTGTATATATGTATTTGTCTGTTTATGTATAGGTAAGTATATGTTGAGATGTATAGGTATGTATATGTGTATGTGTGTGGGCATTTATGTACATAGTGTATATGTGTGTGTGTGTAGGCATTTATGTACATACATGTGTATGTATGTGGGTTGGGCCATTCTTTTGTGTATTTCCTTGTGCTACTTCACTAACGTGGGAGACGGTGATTAAGTGTATAACATGATAATAGATAATATATAACTCAAATAGAGATTTACAGTTTAGGCAACTTTTGTTGTGAATATGGTTGCATGTTTTGTTCTGTTGGTAGAGAGAACAGGAGACCTATGGAGAACCACTCCAGCAGATGACACTGCAATTATCGCAGTGGCCGAGGCTAACATATCATTGATACCCTGTCAAGCCTTCTCTCTTCTAAAGCACCACATTCATCCTATCTGGCATAGAAAAGACTAGGTCATGAATAAACTTGGGTTTGTTCCTGTAGAATTCCCACTGGCTGCAGACATGTTTCAGAAAGTGATGGCTAGTCCTCTCATCTCTAGGTTGCCAGGTGTTTACCATTTCTTTCCAAATATGTTCTGTGATATTTAGATCTGCTCCTTTCATGTGTGACAAAGTGGCGATGGGAATGGGTGAAGGCAGCAAGTATGCATATGTACGTGTGGGCGTTTATGTGGGTGGGTTGGGCCATTCTTTCATCTATTTCCTTGCGCTACCTCACTAATGTGGGAGACGGTGATTAAGTATGTTATATGATAATATATAATTCAAATATAAATTTACAGTTTAGGCAACTTTTGTTGTGAATATGTTTGCATGTTGTATTCTGTTAGTAGGGAGAACAGGAGACCTAAGGAGAACCACCCCTGCAGATGACACTGCAATCATCTCAGTGGCCAAGGCTAATATCCTATCTGGCATAGAAAAGACTAGGTCATGAATAAACTTGGGTTTGTGCCTGCAGAGTTCCCAGTGGCTGTAGACGTGGTTCAGGAAGTGATAGCTGGTCCTCTCATCTCTTGGTTGCTAGGTGTATACCATTTCTTTCCAAATATGTTCTGTGACATTTAGATCTGTTCCTTTGCTGGGCCAGTCCAGGAGCTGAAGGGTGAATTGTTCTTGGAACTATTGTTGAATGACGCAAGTGGTGTGGATGGGGTCATTGATATGAATAAAAATGAAAGGTCCAGCTGGGAAAGGGAAACCCCTTTCCTGCAGAGACAGCATTAAATGTTGCTCCAGCAGTTGGATGTATTTTGCTGCAGTAAAACTATCTTATTGTTCAAAATGTCACCCAGGCCATGCAATGTCACGTGGCCCCAGATGTTGCAGGTAATGTGAACTGAACATGCCTCCTCGATAATGTTGGCCTGATCACAACTGCATGTGAAACATCGTATGATTTTAATGTTTATTGCAGTGATTAGGCTGGGTTTATATTGTGGTTTGAAAACCATATTTCATTGACATTTGTTTATTTGAATGGATTTTTTACTCCCATGACCTGGACATTGTCCCTGAACAGTAACAAATCATTAGTTTCATACTGGGTGTTGTTCCTCCTCCAGCAGTGAACTATGCTGTGAGGTTTCTCTTGGACTGGAGTGGAATGACGGCTAACCTCCCTGCTCAGTGTTGTTCTGTCAGGTGCTCCTTATTCATGGGAATTCTGTGGTGCATTGTGGTCATTGTGGAGATGTCCAGCTGCACATTTTCTCTTATGGCCACTATGGTGGTTAGGAAGATTGCCTGCTGCCATCATCTGGTAGGGTGGTTCTCCTAGGGGCTCCTTTTCTAACAGAATACAACCCATAACCATTTGCACAAGGAATTTGACACTCAAGTTGTCTAAATTGTATATTTGAATTTCAGTCATTATTATTGTTAAAGATTTACGCTTAATTTCTTAACCTTTCAACATAATATATATGAGTGGGTTAATCATTCTTCATCTGTTTCCTGGTGCCACCTCACTGTTGCGGGAAACAGTGATCAAGTATATTAATAATATTTTTTTTATTATTATACTTAACCGCCGTCTCCCTTGTTAGCGAGGTGGTGCAAGGAAACAGATGAAGAATGGCCCAACCCACCCACATACACATGTATATACATAAACACCCACACACGCACATATGCATACATATACATTTCAACACAGACATTTACATGTATACACATAAACATATCCATACATTAAGTATGGATATGTACATGTGTATACATGTATATGTCTGTGTTAAAATGTTTAAATATAGATATGTACATGTGTATACATGTATATGTCTGTGTTGAAATGTATGTGTATGCATATGTGCGTGTGTTCTTAACGCTGCCTCGCTGAAGCGGAAAATGGCAATTGTGTATGAAAAAATTATGAAATTTTTAATGAGCTAATAAGGTTACAGCAATGATTACCTTTCTCTCCCATCAAAACTTGGACTTACCCATACAAAGCTGCCCTCGAACACAGATGCTGAATTTGGCTGATGATAAACTGGGTTCATTGGGTCCCTTAAGAGAATAATGAAGGGTAGAGGTGTAAGTATCGAAGCAAAGATAGGATTAAGGGACAGCATAGTCCTCCCAACCCTGACCTATGTAGCCAGAATATATACATGGAATGAGTCTTGAGTTCAGGAATCCAGGCTGTGGAAATGAGCTGCTTGAGAAGAGCATATAGTGTGACTAGATAGAGTGTAGAAAGAAATGAAAGGGGAATCCAAAGGGAATGAATTGTGGGGTGGTAGAGTGGGTTAAACATAATGCTTTAAGGTGGTTTGGGCTTGTGGAAAGAATGCAAGACTGGGAGTTTACAAAGAGAGTGTGTGATAGTACAATTAGAGGGGTTGATGTGAGGGGAAGACCACCTGTGACATGGGCAAATAGGGTGGAAGAATACATGGAATGATGTATGCGAGGGAGGCTTGTAAGGACAGGGATAAGTGGAGACTCTTTTGCCATGGCCACCCCTTAATGGGAGTTCCGAGAGGTGATGGGCATCAGAGATATAGATGGATAGTTAGGTTGGTTGTTTGGCCTGACCTAGAGTATTGTAAATAAAAGCTTCAAAGTAATGGATACTCTGAAGACTTGTGGTATGAGCAATGTATGAGTTCTGCTCAGGTACTTCTTATAGGCTTCATTCAAAACCAATTTCCCTATTGCACTATGATATTCGCATGGATACTCCTATCACTATGGTTTTGTTCTTCACTTGAGTAGGATATTGAAATGTATTCATGATCCATCAGCAGTAACATTAGATGATATTCCCATCTCTTTTTGACGAGTCTTCATTTGAATCACACTGCTCATTGTTACATCTTTATGTTGGTAGGAGGTTCAGTGTAGTAACTTGATGTCCAGGAAGGATGCAATAGTCTGCCTACCCTCCACCACGATTGTCTCGAGAAATTCTAAATGGAGCTGTATGTGTTAAGGAACTTTTGTCAGTCAGTAACTTATCTTCATTTTATTCATTAGGCTTATACATTTCACCAAATTTTTGTATTTTAAAGAGCAAATGCATATCCATTTTGCCAAATAGAAAACATTTCACTAACTAGACCTGTAACATCCCTTGTAATCATGTGGCATGTAATGATTTGCAATAGCAAAATCATTACATTGATGAGTTACCTGCCAACAACTCTATTATTCTATCATTGTATTTATGCACTGCATTTCACATACCCATTTTCCTACATTGTCTGGGATTGTTGTTGTTCTTATTCTTGGTTTTGTTTTTCAGTAAGAAGTCATGTTGCCCACTGACTTGTTGCTAACCCTCTTGTGAAGGAAGTTTGGAAGAAGACTATAAATATTCGCTAAGAATACTTCCCACGTATTCCCTGCGTGTCGTAGAAGATGACTAAAAGGGGAGGGGGCGGGTGGCTGGAAATCCTCCCCTCTCATTTTTATTTTCCAAAGGAAGGAACAGAGGGAGGGGGGGGGCCAGGTGAGGATATTCCCTCTAAGGCCCCGTCCTCTGTTCTTAATGCTACCTTGCTAACGCGGGAAATGGCACCAGAGCCACCCAGTCTTTGGTTTGATCAGTCACATAAAGCACTTTTCTTACACTTTTGGGTTTTCCTGCAGAAGGTTCATGTAATGTGATAAAGGATTGATTTGTCTGTGTTATTATTTTCCCAAAGTATAATTGGTTATTATCCCTGAGGATAGGGGAGAAAGAATACTTCCCACATATTCCCTGCATGTCATAGAAGGAGAATGGGGGGGGGGTTGGAAATCAACCCCCCCCCCATTCCCAGATAAAGGGGGCTAAGTGAGGATTTTCTTTGTTCTTAACCCTACCTCACTGATGGTTATCAAAATTCTATAAAGAGGGTAGACTTAGCTAGTACAAAATAAGTACTTTCATTAAATTGGGCAATCTTATTCACAGAGCACCTCAAATAGATGGGATATATCAATAAACAGAGGCTGCAACTATTCTATATTTTGCTGTCAACTCATAAACACCTTTGCAAAGAATCATGGTGTCATTCTCTCCACAGATGGCAGCACTTTTTTAAACCTAAAATTTGGTGGTTGAAAAGGGCACATGTGTATATTTCAGAAATTTGCATTTTTTTTTTTTTTTTTAACCTGAATAAAGCAATATTTCATTCAATTTGCATTTTTGCCTGAACCTACAAAATATTCTTGTTTTCAGAATATTTCACAAGAAAAACTAGTAAAATTTGCTTACATACCCATTTATTTGCCCTCAATAATATTTCAAATTAAAATTTTATTCAATTTACATTTTTGCATGGTTAACAAAATATTTACCTTCTCCCAGTAATGAAATAGGGCATTTGTGTACATTTCAGGAATTAGCAATTTTTTTTGTACATAAAATACACTAATTCAATTTACATTTTTGCATAAACCTACAAAATATTCTTTGTTCCAGAATATTTCACAAGAAAAATGTGAAATTTGCCCTCTCCCAATATCATATAGGTCTCAAATAAAAAAAAATTAAAACTTTATTTTACTATATACAGCTGACAATAAATGAAGAAATTACTTTCCTAGTGAACCATATTATATATATGGTTCACCAGGAAATATGAGGAAGGTGTAAAGCTCCTTACACCTTCCTTCAAACTTGTTGCTTTCCCTCTAAAAAAGGAAGCAAAGCTTGAATTCTTGGTCTCGGTGAATCATTCCATGTTTTGGCTGCATAGGTAAGGGTCAGGAGGACCATGGTGTTCCTTGACCCTTTTTTCACTTCTAACCTCCTTTCTTGTATTAAGAGGCCCATTGTCTCTTCTACCCAGTACTGCTCTTTCCCTTATCTCCTTCGATGTCGCCAAACTTGCCCAAGTAGCTCCTAAATACTTGAATTCTGTTTCCTCTTCCGGTCATTCTCCATCTCTCCTTCGATGTTGCCCAAGTAGCTCCTAAATACTTGAATTCTGTTTCCTCTTCCGGTCATTCTCCATCTCTCCTTCGATGTCGCCAAACTTTCCCAAGTAGCTCCTAAATACTTGAATTCTGTTTCCTCTTCCAGTCATTCTCCCTCATACCTGTAACACAGTTTAGTATATTTTCTTCTCTCACTCTTTAAGGCACTCTGTTTTCTTTCAAAAACCATTATTTTACTTTTTTCTCATTTACCTTAAATTACCTATGCCTACTCAACCTTTTGCATGCAACTCCTCTTCACTTTCAGCAAAAAAAACAATGTATTATCCACAAACAGGCTTGTCATTACCTACCTTACCTTGCCACTACACTCCATCCTTACCTTTTCTTTCACCTCCGTTATCAGGGTCATTAAGGCCATCAACATAAGCTACGTCCACCAACCAAAAAATCTTTAACACCTTCTTTGGGTGTTAAACATAATTCTGAGACCACATCACCCTTATCACCTTATGTGAAAAAGCCAGAGACATCATGCAATCCTCCCTCACACCCACATGTATACCAAAACTTGTCCTGAAGTCTCCATTCACTCTCACACTTGCATTTGCTACTCTGGAGAAGGTTTTCACACTATCCAACAGTTGTACCCCTACACCATTTATCCTTAACACATCCCATAAAGAATTCCATTTGACTCTGTCATACGCTTTGTCCAGTTCCATAAAAGCTGCATGTAGCTTCTCACCTTTTGCTACATACTTTTCCACAGTCACAAGTAATTTGAAAGGAGCATGTGGTATGACTAGATGAAATGAAGAAAGTAATAAGAGTGTGTACAAGAGATCTGGTATGGCAGGGAGCGGTACAGTGGGTGAAACACGATACTTTTGAGGTGGTTTGGGCATGTAGAAAAAATGTAAGACTGGGAGTTCGATTAAAGGGGATGGTGTGAGAGGGTGATCACCTGTGATATGGGGAAATACAGTGGAAGAGTGCTAGAGGGAGAGAATGCATGGAAAGGTATATGCGAGGGAAATGTGTAAGGCCACCCCTTGATAGGAATTTCTAGTGGGAAAGGGCACCAAAGATATTGATATAAATGACAGATTTTCACGGCAAAAATCTGATACCTTTCCTAAAAAAAAAAAAAAGCTTATACTCACTTAATTCTGTATTCAGTCACTTCCATCACTCTATCACTTTTCCTGGTATACTTATGAGACTTATTCCCCTATAATTACTACATACATCCCTAGCACCTTCTTATTTGAAAAGGAACAATAACAGCTTTCACTCAATCCTTAAGTACAACCTTCTTTCTGGTTCTGTGCTAAATAACATATCAAATGCATCCACTCTTATCAAACTTTCTCCTCCATACTTCAACATTTTAGCCATAATCCCATTCTCTTCAGATGCCTTTCCAACCTCTAACCTTATCATCACCCTTTTTACCTTTCTTCACACTACAGCCCCTTCACTCATATCTCTTCCTTCCATCCTCCATGGCTATAACACCTTCCTTGCCAAATATAATTATGACATTCATCTAAACAACGTAAGAGGTAGGAAGTGAACTATCCTTTAGGTCTGCATCACCATGAGCAAATGTACACATTTGAGGAGGTAGTGGACAGCCCTTAGCGTGATTGACATGGAACCAGCATGGTTTTGTCTTGATGAAATTCGCAGGTACTTTTGCTCTCCATGCCGGAGTAGGAATCTGTGAAAAGATAAAATTCAGAGTGAAAAGTATGCTCAAGGCAACTGTGCTCCTAATGATACTGCTCTAGGTAGCCTCATGCTGCCAGACTCTACTATGCTCATAAGGCACTACTCAAAATCAGTCATGAAAAATCATCAAGAAACAATAGGCTCCATCCACACCCACTAATACAGGCAATGCAGTCAAAACACAGAACTTTATGATACACACTCTAAAAACAAATAAAACCTTCCCATTAAACTCCATGGCCCATTTGAAATTACACACTTACAGATGTCAAATACTACTAGCTATGCAACAGTCTGTAATATCTTTTAACTTCCACCATAATACCAATCCTAAAACCCTTCAGAGGACGTAACTTCCCCTCTTCCTACCACCTATTTCCTTTCTATCCAATCTATGACAAAATCATCCACAACAGAATCAAAATATCCTACTCTCACCTACACAGCATGCCTTCAGACCCAAACATTCTATTGGATGGTATTGCAGTGGAATTTATAAAAAAGGGGGTGACTGTGTTGTTGACTGGTTGGTAAGGATATTTAATGTATGTATGACTCATGGGGAGGTGCCTGAGGATTGGTGGAATGCATGCAGAGTGCCACTGTACAAAGGCAAAGGGGAGTACTCAAATTACAGAGGTATAAGTTTGCTGAGTATTCCTGGGAAAATATATGGGAGAGTATTGATATATATATATATATATATATATGTGTGTGTGTGTGTGTGTGTGTGTGTGTTTGCTTTGAAAAATGTATGAGAAATACTTAGAAAAGCAAATGGATTTGTATGTAGCATTTATGGATTTGGAAAAGGCATATGATAGAGTTGATAGACATGCTCTGTGGAAGGTATTAAGAATATATGGTGTGGGAGGCAAGTTGTTAGAAGCAGTGAAAAGTTTTTATTGAGGATGTAAGGCATGTATATGCGTAGGAAGTGAGGGAAGTGATTAGTTCTCAGTGAATGTTGGTTTGTGGCAGGGGTGCGTGATGTCTCCATGGTTGTTTAATTTATTTATTGATGGGGTTGTTAGGGAGGTGAATGCAAGAGTTTTGGAGAGAGGGGCAAGTATGCAGTCTATTGTGGATGAGAGAGCTTGGGAAGTGGGTCAGTTGTTGTTCACTGATGATACAGCGCTGGTGGCTGATTCAGGTGAGAAACTGCAGAAGCTGGTGACAGAGTTTGGTAAACTGTGTGAAAGAAGAAAGCTGAGTAAATGTGAATAAGAGCTAAGTTATTAGGTACAGTAGGGTTGAGGGACAAGTCAACTGGGAGGTAAGTTTGAATGGAGAAAAACTGGAGGAAGTTAAGTGTTTTAGCTATCTGGGAGTGGATTTGGCAGCGGGTGGAACCATGGAAGTGAAAGTGAATCATAGGGTGGGGGAGGGGGTGAAAGTTCTGGAGCATTGAAAAATGTGTGGAAGTAGAGACTTGTATGAGGATGTACCATGAGAGACTGAGTGCAGAATGGGAAAAGGTGAGAGCAAAAGACATAAGGGGAGTGGGGTAGGAATGGGATGTATTTAGGGAAGCAGTGATGGATTGCGCAAAAGATGCTAGTGGCATGAGAAGCGTAGGAGGTGGGCAGATTAGAAAAGGTAGTGAGTGGTGGTATGAAGTAAGATTATTAGTGAAAGAGAAGAGAGAGGCATTTGGACGATTTTTGCAGGGATATTGTGCAAATGACTGGGAGATGTATAAAAGAAAGAGGCAGGAGGTTAAGAGAAAGGTGGAAGAGATGAAATAGAGGGCAAATGAGAGTTGGAGTGAGAGAGTATCATCAAATTTTTGGGAGAATAAATGGGTATGTTTGAAGGAATAGTGGTTCCAACAATGTAATATGGTTGCGAGGCGTGGGCTATAGATAGAGTTGTTCAGAGGAGGGTGGATGTGTTGGAAATGAGATCAAGCCACCTCACACCACATATCATCCTCAAACATTTCATTTCCATCACATCCAATCTCCTTCACACAACCCTATCCATAGCCTAAGCCTCAAATCCATGAAATATTGTTGTGACCACAAATCTTTCATACATACCCATTTTTTGCCCTCCCAAATAAAGTTCTCTATTTCCATACATTCTTTGATACTCCCAGAACCATTCGCCTCTTATCGCACCCTATGACTCATTCCTGTTTCCATGGGGTTACGTTCACTGCTATGTCCACTTCCTGACATCAAAAACACCACTTCTTCCAATTTTTCTCCATTTAAAGTTGTAGCCCAGCTAACTTGTCCCTCAACCCTGCTGAACCTAATAACCTTGCATTTATTCACATTCCCTCTCAACTTTCTCCTTTCTTACACTCTTCCAAATGCAGTAACCAGCTTTTGTAGTTTCTCACCTGAATATACCACCAGTGCTGTATCATCAGCAAACAACAACTGACTCACTTCCCAGGCCCTCTCATCCCCCATAGACTGCATACTTGCCCCTCTCTCCAAGACTCTCGCATTTAACTCCTTTAACACCCAATCCATAAACAAGATGTATGAAAATAAAAAAGAATTCCTCAACATCCTCTACAAACAACTCATCCACTCCTCTTGGCCTCACCTGCCTGGTCTTCCACCCTCTCAAAAGTAAATATACCACACAAAACAGTGCATTCAGAATAATCAGTGGCTGCTGGAGTTCGCTTGATATGGAGACTCTATTGCTGTGGCCACCCCATTGAGGGAGTTCCGGAATGGAACAGACGTCAGAGATATAGACAGATAGACAGCCTAGTATCTAAACCACTCAATACCTTCATATAGAAACAGATGCTCTCAATACATGTCCCATTTCAACATGCTAAGCACTCAATTCTATGCAAGGCATCCCCCACCCAAGCCATCCTGTAGCTATCTATAAACCCCCAAGTAGAAACAAAAAACTTACCCCTGCCTCACACTTCAGCAACCTCTACTCAGAGATTCTGCAACACCACAATTCAGCAACCTCTACTCAGAGATTTCCCCAACACCTAACGATTACAATTCTGACAAAACATATACAAACTGAAATATCCTGGTAAACACTAAACAAATGACCTCCTAACTCAGTCTTAAACTCCAACCCATCAGGTATACATGCATCAGAGACATAATCCCAACAAAAACACAAGTCACACTCTCCCAACTAAACTCTAGATATCATCCAGCCCTACAACACTACAAACACCATTTCATCATATCACACGATCCTTCATTCTCATAACGCAACTACCATCAGAAAGACACCAAACATTTACTACTCATGTATGTGGGTAATAAATATAAAGCAGACTGGGATGAAAGTATATATATGTACTTACTTTCTGGTGTCTGCACCTTTTAACCTCCATGTGGCCAAGGTAGCCAGACACTCTGTCTAGGGTTTGAATCCAACCTATGGTGTTTAAACATTTGTCTGTCCATCGACATATTTACTCCTCAACTGCCCTACACTCTCTGGACACAGATGCACACAATATCACAACACTTTAAGAACAAAGGTCCTGTCTGGAGGATGTAGCCACCTTCCCAAGTGCTGCAGGATTTAAGTAGTAGAAGATACATAAATACATATATATATCATCAAGAACATATACAAGTAAGATTAAATGTTGAAATATAAACTGAATTCATGGATAAAAATGAATAAATATTTTCATTAATATCTTACTTGAAAGGTAACTTCCCCATGAAGAATGCTGAATATATGTCTGTGGTTCTTCAATAATGTTTGTAACCCTCCACAGGACTTCTTTAAAGCAGAGAGTTTTTGGGGTTCCATACGTTTAGCTATACCATTCAGAGTCATGCTACCTCCACGGTCCCATGGCACAAAGACATTCTTGCCTATCTCAACCTGTGGTTTAAGACAATTAGGGATGTAAAGTCGATGTACTCATTCTAAAATTCTGAAAATAAAATTACTTCATGGGAATACACACCTGGTTCAAAAAGAGGGACATGGGCAAGTATACATGGGTGAGTAGGAAGATGGCCTGCAGGTATTATTAGATTGCATAATGATTGATGGGTATGCAAAAGAAACTTTGCTGTGAATATACTGAGAAAGGACAGATGGTGGGATGTCTGATCATTACCTGGTGGAGACAAGTAAAGATTTTCAGAAAAGAAGACATGATAATGAAAAAGGCCTGTGTGAAGAAAGACCACGAAAAACTGATTGTACAAAGGCAAGAAGTGAGAGTAGATGAAGCTAGGGTAGTGGGTGAGGAACTGAAGGTCTTAAGGGAAGCAGTGATGGCATGTGCGAGAGAAGTGTGAAATATGCGTAAGATTAGAGATGGACAAGGCTTTGAGGGTGCATGTACTTACAAACTTTTTCCACCACTCATAGATGTGTTATTTGTAATATCTGTATCTGGGAATGAAATGTTTGAGGACAATATGTGGTGTGAGATGGTTTGATCAAGTAAGTAATGAAAGGGTAAGAGAGATGTGTGGTTATAAAGAGAGTGTGGTTGAGAAAGCAGAAGAGGGTGTGTTGAAATGATTTGGACGCATGGAGAGAATGAGTGGGCAAAGATCGACAAAGAGGATATATGTGTCCGAAGTGGAGGGAAGGAGAAGTGGAAGACCAAACTGGAGGTGGAAGGATGAAGTGAAAAAGATATTTAGCGATCAGGGCCTGAACATACAAGAGGGTGAAAGGCGTGCAAGGAATAAAGTGAATTGGAACAATGTGGCATACAGGGGTGGAAGTACTGTCAATGGATTGAATCAGGGCATGTGAAGCATCTGGGGTAAACCATGGAAAGGTCTGTGGGGCCTGGACATGGTAAGGGAGCTGTGGTTTTGGTGCATTACACATAACAGCTAGAGACTGAGTGAGAATGAATGCAACCTTTTTCGTCTGTTCCTGGCACTGCCTCACTGGGGGTGGGAGGGACAAATGCTATTATGTGTGTGGCGGGGTGGTGACGAGAATGGATGAAGGCAGCAAGTATGGATATGTACATGTGTATATATGTATATGTGCATGTGTGGGCCTTTATGTATATACATGTGTACGTGGGAGGGTTGGGCCATTCCTCGTCTATTTCTTTGCACTACATCCCAGACACAGGACGCGGCAGTTAAGCATAGTAGTAAATATCTGGGAAAGTGATAGAAGGATGGAGCAGAACAGGCTTCAAGTTACAGGCTTAAACATGTAGGAGGGTGGGAGGTGTTTACCATGTCATTTTAATTCACTCCTACCCTGCACACCTCTCACCCTCCTCTTAAATGTTCAGACCCATATAACTCGAAGCCTCTTCCACTCTGTCCTTCTATCCAGCTCATGTAGAGACCGTTTTTCAATGATATCTACAATAAAGAAGTCAGAACTGCAAGCAGAGAATATCAAAAAAAGAGATATGGTTCAATGAAAGGAGTCAAAAGGCAACAGATTGCAGGGATGTACTATGGAAGAGATATAAACAGCACATTTAATCATCATTTGGAAGGTATGAATGGAGAAGGATTGAGTATAAGAAAATAGGGAAGAAGCAGCAGATTACTTTTGAAAAGACCCAAAATGTTTACAGAAATTCATCTGAAGTATACTTTTGGCTAAGGAGCTAAGGCTAAAGTATTCAGAGAGAAATAAGCAAGAGATGTCATAATGGAAAGAGCTGATATAAAGAACCAAACACCAACTGCTAAAAGAATGTAATTATGGGCAGAAATAAGCAATACACTTTCTTCTCAGAAGAGATGCTAGGAGGGCCACTATGCTACGAATGTTAAAGATCATTTATGGGTAATGATTTTTCAAGATTTCTTTCTAACTACTATAGAACTTCTTTCATGAAAAAGTCATGATTAACATTTTCTCATTTTCTCAGACTAAACACTGATAATTATTACTTTCTTTAAAAATATTACTCATTACAACAAAAAAAATACTACCTCAACTAAATGATTATTCTCCATGAGCATTTTTCCCACTGCAGACACCAGATCTTCTCTAATGCTATTCTCCAATTGTGTACAGTTACGCACTGGTTGCACAGCTTCCCGAGCCTTAAAGTTTTCTGTCCACAGAGCATCCTCAAAATTCTCAATTCTAATTTTCTTAACTTTGTGATTTTCCCAATTAGTATCATTTTCCTGATTTTTTTGAGCTTTAGTGATGGTGTTAGTTCTTGCTCTCACAAATTCATCAATCTTTAGAAAAATCTGAGGGGACTCTGATTCTCTGTATGTCCTCTCCTGACCAACCAAACAAACTCTTTTGGTTGAGGGAATCCTCAGCTTGTCTTGCCACACTTCAAAGCCACAAACAGTGCCCACTTCTTTTATGTATTCTAAGTACTCTGAGTACTGGCTTCTTCCTGCACACTTTCTTCGATACTTGCAATCAAAGTCATGGGCACAACAAGGAATGACAAAGAAGCGGGTTGTAAATTTTGACTTAGCAGCTATTACTGGAAGCCAAGGAGTTAATTCATCCGAGTGATTTCCAATCAGCCAATCATATTCAGGAAACAGATTTTTGTCAGATGGTTCAATGACTCCTTCCTAAAAATAAGTGAAAAATTTTCAATAAAAACATTTGAAAATGAAAAAATCCATATTACACATTTAAATACATAAAAACTAAAATATCAACAATATGTCACACTGTATCATCTTAATTCTATTCCCAGTTCCACTTATACATATCCTTAGTGTGTTAATGTGATAAATGAACTGACTGAGCCTTAGAGGGAAAAATCTTCACTTGCCCCCTTCTCTGTTCCTTCTTTTGGAAAAGTAAAACAAGAGGGGAGGATTTCCAGCCCCCTGCTCCCACCCTTTCAGTTGGAGTATGAAGAATGGAGTGAAAAAAGATTTTGAGCAATCGGGTCCTGAACATGCAGGAGGGTACAAGGCGTGCACAGGATAGATTCAATTGGAGCATTGTGATATACTAAAGTCAATGCGCTGAAAATGAAGTGAATCAGGGTATGTGAAACGTCCAGGGTAAATCATGGAAAGATGTATGGGACCTAGTTGTGGACAGGGAGCTGTGGTTTCAGTGCATTACACAAGACAGCTCAAGAATGGATATGAAAGCATGTGGTGATGCAGGGGCCGGCAATCAGGTGTGGAAGAGATGAAGAGACTGTATATGTTATCTTTTTCTTTTCCTCATGCATTTCTGACATTTCCTAAGGGGCAGGATGGCATCAGAAATGAATGAAGGTGAGCAAGTATGAATATGTACATGTGTATATATGTATATGTATGGATATTAACCCTGGGGTAGGAGAGAAAGAATACTGCCCACATATTCCCTGCATGTTGTAGATGGTGGCTAATTGTGGTGGGAGTGGGGAGCTACAAATCCTCCCCTCCAGTTTTACTTTCTCAGAAGAAGGAACAGAGAAGAGGGCCAAGTGAGGATTTTTCCCTCAAAGGTTCAGTAATGTTCCTTATACTTCCTCACTAACTGCGGGAAATGCCAAATACATATGTGCCTATATATATCTACATATTCATTTATTTATTTTACTCAATCGCCATTTCCCACATCAGCAAGGTGGCACCAGGAAACAGACAAAGAACGACCCATCCACTCATATACACACACATATATATATTATTATTATTATTATTTTGCTTTGTCGCTGTCTCCCGCGTTTGCGAGGTAGCGCAAGGAAACAGACGAAAGAAATGGCCCAACCCACCCCCATACACATGTATATACATACACGTCCACACACGCAAATATACATACCTATACATCTCAATGTACACACATTTATATATATACACACACAGACACATACATATATACACATGCACACAATTCACACTGTCTGCCTTTATTCATTCCCATCGCCACCTCGCCACACATGGAATAACATCCCCCTCCCACCTCATGTGTGCGAGGTAGTGCTAGGAAAAGACAACAAAGGCCCCATTCGTTCACACTCAGTCTCTAGCTGTCATGCAATAATGCCCGAAACCACAGCTCCCTTTCCACATCCAGACCCCACACAACTTTCCATGGCTTACCCCAAACGCTTCATATGCCCTGATTCAATCCATTGACAGCACATCGACCCCGGTATACCACATCGATCCAATTCACTCTATTCCTTGCCCGCCTTTCACCCTCCTGCATGTTCAGGCCCCGATCACTCAAAATCTTTTTCACTCCACCTTTCCACCTCCAATTTGGTCTCCCACTTCTCCTCGTTCCCTCCACCTCCGACACATATATCCTCTTTGTCAATCTTTCCTCACTCATTCTCTCCATGTGCCCAAACCATTACAAAACACCCTCTTCCACTCTCTCAACCACGCTCTTTTTATTTCCACACATCTCTCTTACCCTTACATTACTTACTCGATCAAACCACCTCACACCACACATTGTCCTCAAACATCTCATTTCCAGCGCATCCACCCTCCTGTGCACAACTCTATCGATAGCCCACGCCTCGCAACCATACAACATTGTTGGAACCACTATTCCGTCAAACAGAGCCATTTTTGCTTTAGAGATAATGTTCTCGACTTCCACACATTCTTTAAGGCTCCCAGGATTTTCGCCCCCTCCCCCACCCTATGATTCACTTCCGCTTCCATGGTTCCATCCGCTGCCAGATCCACTCCCAGATATCTAAAACACTTTACTTCCTCCAGTTTTTCTCCATTCAAACTTACCTCCCAATTGACTTGACCCTCAACCCCACTGTACCCAATAACCTTGCTCTTATTCACATTTACTCTTAACTTTCTTCTTTCACACACTTTACCAAGCTCAGTCACCAGCTTCTGCAGTTTCTCACATGAATCAGCCACCAGCGCTGTAACATCAGCGAACAACTGACTCACTTCCCAAGCTCTGTCATCCCCAATAGACTTCATACTTGCCCCTCTTTCCAAAACTCTTATAATAAAAAAATGAATAATTAAATATATATATATATATATATATATATATATATATATATATATATATATATATATATGAGAGCAGTGTGGTTTCAGAAGTGGTAGAGGATGTGTGGATCAGGTGTTTGCTTTGAAGAATGTATGTGAGAAATACTTAGAAAAGCAAATGGATTTGTATGTAGCATTTATGGATCTGGAGAAGGCATATGATAGAGTTGATAGAGATGCTCTGTGGAAGGTATTAAGAATATATGGTGTGGGAGGCAAGTTGTTAGAAGCAGTGAAAAGTTTTTATCGAGGATGTAAGGCATGTGTACGTGTAGGAAGAGAGGAAAGTGATTGGTTCTCAGTGAATGTAGGTTTGCGGCAGGGGTGTGTGATGTCTCCATGGTTGTTTAATTTGTTTATGGATGGGGTTGTTAGGGAGGTAAATGCAAGAGTCTTGGAAAGAGGGGCAAGTATGAAGTCTGTTGGGGATGAGAGAGCTTGGGAAGTGAGTCAGTTGTTGTTCGCTGATGATACAGCGCTGGTGGCGGATTCATGTGAGAAACTGCAGAAGCTGGTGACTGAGTTTGGAAAAGTGTGTGGAAGAAGAAAGTTAAGAGTAAATGTGAATAAGAGCCAGGTTATTAGGTACAGTAGGGTTGAGGGTCAAGTCAATTGGGAGGTGAGTTTGAATGGAGAAAAACTGGAGGAAGTGAAGTGTTTTAGATATCTGGGAGTGGATCTGGCAGCGGATGGAACCATGGAAGCGGAAGTGGATCATAGGGTGGGGGAGGGGGCGAAAATCCTGGGGGCCTTGAAGAATGTGTGGAAGTCGAGAACATTATCTCGGAAAGCAAAAATGGGTATGTTTGAAGGAATAGTGGTTCCAACAATGTTGTATGGTTGCGAGGCGTGGGCTATGGATAGAGTTGTGCGCAGGAGGATGGATGTGCTGGAAATGAGATGTTTGAGGACAATGTGTGGTGTGAGGTGGTTTGATCGAGTGAGTAACGTAAGGGTAAGAGAGATGTGTGGTAATAAAAAGAGCGTGGTTGAGAGAGCAGAAGAGGGTGTTTTGAAGTGGTTTGGGCACATGGAGAGGATGAGTGAGGAGAGATTGACCAAGAAGATATATGTGTCGGAGGTGGAGGGAACAAGGAGAAGAGGGAGACCAAATTGGAGGTGGAAGGATGGAGTGAAAAGGATTTTGTGTGATCGGGGCCTGAACATGCAGGAGGGTGAAAGGAGGGCAAGGAATAGAGTGAATTGGAGCGATGTGGTATACCGGGGTTGACGTGCTGTCAGTGGATTGAATCGGGGCATGTGAAGCGTCTGGGGTAAACCATGGAAAGCTGTGTAGGTATGTATATTTGCGTGTGTGGACGTATGTATATACATGTGTATGGGGGGGGGGTTGGGCCATTTCTTTCGTCTGTTTCCTTGCGCTACCTCGCAAACGCGGGAGACAGCGACAAAGTATAATAAAATAATAAATATATATATATATATATATATATATATATATATATATACTTGCAGTGGAATTTATTAAAAAAGGGGGTGACTGTATTGTTGACTGGTTGGTAAGGTTATTTAATGTATGTATGACTCATGGTGAGGTGCCTGAGGATTGGCGGAATGCGTGCATAGTGCCATTGTACAAAGGTAAAGGGGATAACAGTGAGTGCTCAAATTACAGAGGTATAAGTTTGTTGAGTATTCCTGGTAAATTATATGGGAGGGTATTGATTGAGAGGGTGAAGGCATGTACAGAGCATCAGATTGGGGAAGAGCAGTGTGGTTTCAGAAGTGGTAGAGGATGTGTGGATCAGGTGTTTGCTTTGAAGAATGTATGTGAGAAATACTTAGAAAAGCAAATGGATTTGTATGTAGCATTTATAGATCTGGAGAAGGCATATGATAGAGTTGATAGAGATGCTCTGTGGAAAGGATGAGTGAGGAAAGATTGACCAAGAGGATATATGTGTCGGAGGTGGAGGGAGCAAGGAGAAGAGGGAGACCAAATTGGAGGTGGAAAGATGGAGTGAAAAAGATTTTGTGTGATCGGGGCCTGAACATGCAGGAGGGTGAAAGGAGGGCAAGGAATAGAGTGAATTGGAGCGATGTGGTATACCGGGGTTGACGTGCTGTCAGTGGATTGAATCAAGGCATGTGAAGCGTCTGGGGTAAACCATGGAAAGCTGTGTAGGTATGTATATTTGCGTGTGTGGACGTATGTATATACATGTGTATGGGGGGGGGTTGGGCCATTTCTTTCGTCTGTTTCCTTGTGCTACCTCGCAAACGCGGGAGACAGCGACAAAGTATAAGAAAAAAAAAAATATATATATATATACATATATATATTATATATATATATTTTCTTTTTTTTTGCTTTGTCGCTGTCTCCCGCGTTTGCGAGGTAGCGCAAGGAAACAGACGAAAGAAATGGCCCAACCCACCCCCATACACATGTATATACATACGTCCACACACGCAAATATACATACCTACACAGCTTTCCACACATTCTTCAAGGCTCCCAGAATTTTCGCCCCCTCCCCCACCCTATGATCCACTTCCGCTTCCATGGTTCCATCCGCTGCCAGATCCACTCCCAGATATCTAAAACACTTCACTTCCTCCAGTTTTTCTCCATTCAAACTCACCTCCCAATTGACTTGACCCTCAACCCTACTGTACCTAATAACCTTGCTCTTATTCACATTTACTCTTAACTTTCTTCTTTCACACACTTTACCAAACTCAGTCACCAGCTTCTGCAGTTTCTCACATGAATCAGCCACCAGCGCTGTATCATCAGCGAACAACAACTGACTCACTTCCCAAGCTCTCTCATCTCCAACAGACTTCATACTTGCCCCTCTTTCCAAAACTCTTGCATTCACCTCCCTAACAACCCCATCCATAAACAAATTAAACAACCATGGAGACATCACACACCCCTGCCGCAAACCTACATTCACTGAGAACCAATCACTTTCTTCTCTTCCTACACGTACACATGCCTTACATCCTCGATAAAAACTTTTCACTGCTTCTAACAACTTGCCTCCCACACCATATATATATATATATATATATATATATATATATATATATATATTATTATTTTTTTTTTTATTATACTTTGTCGCTGTCTCCCGCGTTTGCGAGGTAGCGCAAGGAAACAGACGAAAGAAATGGCCCAACCATACACATGTATATACATACGTCCACACACGCAAATATACATACCTACACAGCTTTCCATGGTTTACCCCAGACACTTCACATGCCTTGCTTCAATCCACTGACAGCACGTCAACCCCGGTATACCACATCACTCCAATTCACTCTATTCCTTGCCCTCCTTTCACCCTCCTGCATGTTCAGGCCCCGATCACACAAAATCTTTTTCACTCCATCTTTCCACCTCCAATTTGGTCTCCCTCTTCTCCTTGTTCCCTCCACCTCCGACACATATATCCTCTTGGTCAATCTTTCCTCACTCATCCTCTCCATGTGCCCAAACCACTTCAAAACACCCTCTTCTGCTCTCTCAACCACGCTCTTTTTATTTCCACACATCTCTCTTACCCTTACGTTACTCACTCGATCAAACCACCTCACACCACACATTGTCCTCAAACATCTCATTTCCAGCACATCCATCCTCCTGCGCACAACTCTATCCATAGCCCACGCCTCGCAACCATACAACATTGTTGGAACCACTATTCCTTCAAACATACCCACTTTTGCTTTCCGAGATAATGTTCTCGACTTCCACACATTCTTCAAGGCCCCCAGGATTTTCGCCCCCTCCCCCACCCTATGATCCACTTCCGCTTCCATGGTTCCATCCGCTGCCAGATCCACTCCCAGATATCTAAAACACTTCACTTCCTCCAGTTTTTCTCCATTCAAACTCATCTCCCAATTGACTTGACCCTCAACCCTACTGTACCTAATAACCTTGCTCTTATTCACATTTACTCTTAACTTTCTTCTTCCACACACTTTTCCAAACTCAGTCACCAGCTTCTGCAGTTTCTCACATGAATCAGCCACCAGCGCTGTATCATCAGCAAACAACAACTGACTCACTTCCCAAGCTCTCTCATCCCCAACAGACTTCATACTTGCCCCTCTTTCCAAAACTCTTGCATTTACCTCCCTAACAACCCCATCCATAAACAAATTAAACAACCATGGAGACATCACACACCCCTGCCGCAAACCTACATTCACTGAGAACCAATCACTTTCCTCTCTTCCTACACGCACACATGCCTTACATCCTCGATAAAAACTTTTCACTGCTTCTAACAACTTTCCTCCCACACCATATATTCTTAATACCTTCCACAGAGCATCTCTATCAACTCTATCATATGCCTGGAGAAGGCATATGATATATATATATATATATATATATATATATATATATATATATATATATATATATATATATATATATATATATATATATATATTTTTTTCTTTTTTCTTTTAAACTATCCGCCATTTCCCGCATTAGCGAGGTAGCGTTAAGAACAGAGGACTGGGCCTTTGTGGAATATCCTCACCTGGCCCCCCTCTGTTCCTTCTTTTGGAAAATTAAAAAAAAGAAAAAAAAAAACGAGAGGGGAGGATTTCCAGCCTCCTGCTCCCTCCCCTTTTAGTCGCCTTCTACGACACGCAGGGAATACGTGGGAAGTATTCTTCATCCCCTATCCCCAGGGATATATATATATATATATATATATATATATATATATATATATATATATATATATATATATATATATATATATATATACATATTCATTTTTTTTTTTTTTTGCTGTCTCCCGCGTTTGCGAGGTAGCGCAAAGGAAACAGACGAAAGAAATGGCCCAACCCACCCCCATACACATGTATATACATACGCCCACACATGCAAATATACATACCTACACAGCTTTCCATGGTTTACCCCAGATGCTTCACATGCCCTGATTCAATCCACTAACAGCACGTCAACCCCGGTATACCACATCGATCCAATTCACTCTATTCCTTGCCCTCCTTTCACCCTCCTGCATGTTCAGGCCCCGATCACATAAAATCTTTTTCACTCCATCTTTCCACCTCCAATTTGGTCTCCCACTTCTCCTCGTTCCCTCCACCTCCGACACATATATCCTCTTGGTCAATCTTTCCTCACTCATTCTCTCCATGTGCCCAAACCATTTCAAAACACCCTCTTCTACTCTCTCAACCACGCTCTTTTTATTTCCACACATCTCTCTTACCCTTACGTTACTTACTCGATCCAACCACCTCACACCACACATTGTCCTCAAACATCTCATTTCCAGCACATCCATCCTCCTGCGCACAACTCTATCCATAGCCCACGCCTCGCAATCATACAAAATTGTTGGAACCACTATTCCTTCAAACATACCCTTTGAGGGAATACCCTCACCTGAGGAAAGATTGACCAAGAGGATATATGTGTCGGAGGTGGAGGGAACGAGGAGAAGAGGGAGACCAAATTGGAGGTGGAAAGATGGAGTGAAAAAGATTTTGTGTGATCGGGGCCTGAACATGCAGGAGGGTGAAAGGAGGGCAAGGAATAGAGTGAATTGGAGCGATGTGGTATACCGGGGTTGACGTGCTGTCAGTGGATTGAATCAAGGCATGTGAAGCGTCTGGGGTAAACCATGGAAAGCTGTGTAGGTATGTATATTTGCGTGTGTGGACGTATGTATATACATGTGTATGGGGGGGGTTGGGCCATTTCTTTCGTCTGTTTCCTTGTGCTACCTCGCAAACGCGGGAGACAGCGACAAAGTATAAAAAAAAAAAAAAAATATATATATATATATATATATACATATATATATTATATTCTCGATTAATATGGGTAAAATTGAAAGTTGATGGAGAGAGGTGGGTGATTATTGGTGCATATGCACCTGGGCATGAGAAGAAAGATCATGAGAGGCAAGTGTTTTGGGAGCAGCTGAATGAGTGTGTTAGCGGTTTTGATGCACGAGACCGGGTTATAGTGATGGGTGATTTGAATGCAAAGGTGAGTAATGTGGCAGTTGAGGGAATAATTGGTATGCATGGGGTGTTCAGTGTTGTAAATGGAAATGGTGAAGAGCTTGTAGATTTATGTGCTGAAAAAGGACTGATGATTGGGAATACCTGGTTTAAAAAGCGAGATATACATAAGTATACTTATGTAAGTAGGAGAGATGGCCAGAGAGCGTTATTGGATTACGTGTTAATTGACAGGCGTGCGAAAGAGAGACTTTTGGATGTTAATGTGCTGAGAGGTGCAACTGGAGGGATGTCTGATCATTATCTTGTGGAGGCTAAGGTGAAGATTGGTATGGGTTTTCAGAAAAGAGGAGTGAATGTTGGGGTGAAGAAGGTGGTGAGAGTAAGTGAGCTTGGGAAGGAGACCTGTGTGGGGAAGTACCAGGAGAGACTGTGTACAGAATGGAAAAAGGTGAGAACAATGGAAGTAAGGGGAGTCGGGGAGGAATGGGATGTATTTAGGGAATCAGTGATGGATTGCGCAAAAGATGCTTGTGGCATGAGAAGAGTGGGAGGTGGGCTGTTTAGAAAGGGTAGTGAGTGGTGGGATGAAGAAGTAAGAGTATTAGTGAAAGAGAAGAGAGAGGCATTTGGACGATTTTTGCAGGGAAAAAATGCAATTGAGTGGGAGAAGTATAAAAGAAAGAGACAGGAGGTCAAGAGAAAGGTGCAAGAGGTGAAAAAAAGGGCAAATGAGAGTTGGGGTGAGAGACTATCAGTAAATTTTAGGGAGAATAAAAAGATGTTCTGGAAGGAGGTAAATAGGGTGCGTAAGACAAGGGAGCAAATGGGAACTTCAGTGAAGGGCGTAAATGGGGAGGTGATAACAAGTAGCGGTGATGTGAGAAGGAGATGGAATGAGTATTTTGAAGGTTTGTTGAATGTGTCTGATGACAGAGTGGCAGATATAGGGTGTTTTGGTCGAGGTGGTGTGCAAAGTGAGAGGGTTGGGGAAAATGATTTGATAAACAGAGAAGAGGTAGTAAAAGCTTTGCGGAAGATGAAAGCCGGCAAGGCAGCAGGTTTGGATGGTATTGCAGTGGAATTTATTAAGAAAGGGGGTGGCTGTATTGTTGACTGGTTGGTAAGGTTATTTAATGTATGTATGACTCATGGTGAGGTGCCTGAGGATTGGCGGAATGCGTGCATAGTGCCATTGTACAAAGGCAAAGGGGATAAGAGTGAGTGCTCAAATTACAGAGGTATAAGTTTGTTGAGTATTCCTGGTAAATTATATGGGAGGGTATTGATTGAGAGGGTGAAGGCATGTACAGAGCATCAGATTGGGGAAGAGCAGTGCGGTTTCAGAAGTGGTAGAGGATGTGTGGATCAGGTGTTTGCTTTGAAGAATGTATGTGAGAAATACTTAGAAAAGCAAATGGATTTGTATGTAGCATTTATGGATCTGGAGAAGGCATATGATAGAGTTGATAGAGATGCTCTGTGGAAGGTATTAAGAATATATGGTGTGGGAGGCAAGTTGTTAGAAGCAGTGAAAAGTTTTTATCGAGGATGTAAGGCATGTGTACGTGTAGGAAGAGAGGAAAGTGATTGGTTCTCAGTGAATGTAGGTTTGCGGCAGGGGTGTGTGATGTCTCCATGGTTGTTTAATTTGTTTATGGATGGGGTTGTAAAGGAGGTAAATGCAAGAGTCCTGGAAAGAGGGGCAAGTATGAAGTCTGTTGGGGATGAGAGAGCTTGGGAAGTGAGTCAATTGTTGTTCGCTGATGATACAGCGCTGGTGGCTGATTCATGTGAGAAACTGCAGAAGCTGGTGACTGAGTTTGGTAAAGTGTGTGGAAGAAGAAAGTTGAGAGTAAATGTGAATAAGAGCAAGGTTATTAGGTACAGTAGGGGTGAGGGTCAAGTCAATTGGGAGGTGAGTTTGAATGGATTGGGTTGGGCCATTTCTTTCGTCTGTTTCCTTGCGCTACCTCGCAAACGCGGGAGACAGCGACAAAGTATAAAAAAAAAAAAAAAAAAAAAAAAAAAAAAAAAAATATATATATTATATATATATTTTCTTTTTTTTTGCTTTGTCGCTGTCTCCCGTGTTTGCGAGGTAGCGCAAGGAAACAGACGAAAGAAATGGCCCAACCCACCCCCATACACATGTATATACATACGTCCACACACGCAAATATACATACCTACACAGCTTTCCATGGTTTACCCAAGACACTTCACATGCCTTGATTCAATCCACTGACAGCACGTCAACCCCGGTATACCACATCGATCCAATTCACTCTATTCCTTGCCCTCCTTTCACCCTCCTGCATGTTCAGGCCCCGATCACACAAAATCTTTTTCACTCCATCTTTCCACCTCCAATTTGGTCTCCCTCTTCTCCTCGTTCCCTCCACCTCCGACACATATATCCTCTTGGTCAATCTTTCCTCACTCATTCTCTCCATGTGACCAAACCATTTCAAAACACCTTCTTCTGCTCTCTCAACCACGCTCTTTTTATTTCCACACATCTCTCTTTTTTTTTATTTCCACACATCTCTCTTACCCTTACGTTACTTACTCGATCAAACCACCTCACACCACACATTGTCCTCAAACATCTCATTTCCAGCACATCCATCCTCCTGCGCACAACTCTATCCATAGTCCACGCCTCGCAACCATACAACATTGTTGGAACCACTATTCCTTCAAACATACCCATTTTTGCTTTCCGAGATAATGTTCTCAACTTCCACACATTCTTCAAGGCTCCCAGAATTTTCGCCCCCTCCCCCACCCTATGATCCACTTCCGCTTCCATGTTTCCATCCGCTGCCAGATCCACTCCCAGATATCTAAAACACTTCACTTCCTCCAGTTTTTCTCCATTCAAACTCACCTCCCAATTGACTTGACCCTCAACCCTACTGTACCTAATAACCTTGCTCTTATTCATGTAAGGCATGTGTACGTGTAGGAAGAGAGGAAAGTGATTGGTTCTCAGTGAATGTAGGTTTGCGGCAGGGGTGTGTGATGTCTCCATGGTTGTTTAATTTGTTTATGGATGGGGTTGTTAGGGAGGTGAATGCAAGAGTCTTGGAAAGAGGGGCAAGGATGAAGTCTGTTGGGGATGAGAGAGCTTGGGAAGTGAGTCAGTTGTTCGCTGATGATACAGCGCTGGTGACTGATTCATGTGAGAAACTGCAGAAGCTGGTGACTGAGTTTGGTAAAGTGTGTGAAAGAAGAAAGTTAAGAGTAAATGTGAATATATATATATATATATTTATATATATATATATATATATATATATATATATATATATATATATATATATATATATATATATATATGGTCACTTGGAGAGAATGAGTGAGGAAAGATTGACCAAGAGGATATATGTGTCGGAGGTGGAGGGAACGAGGAGAAGAGGGAGACCAAATTGGAGGTGGAAAGATGGAGTGAAAAAGATTTTGTGTGATCGGGGCCTGAACATGCAGGAGGGTGAAAGGAGGGCAAAGAATAGAGTGAATTGGAGCGATGTGGTATACCGGGGTTGACGTGCTGTCAGTGGATTGAATCAAGGCATGTGTATGGGGGTGGGTTGGGCCATTTCTTTCGTCTGTTTCCTTGCGCTACCTTGCAAACGCGGGAGACAGCGACAAAGCAAAAAAAAAAAGAAAAAAAAAATATATATATATGTTGAATGTGTCTGATGACAGAGTGGCAGATATAGGGTGTTTGGGTCGAGGTGGTGTGCAAAGTGAGAGGGTTAGGGAAAATGATTTGGTAAACAGAGAAGAGGTAGTAAAAGCTTTGCGGAAGATGAAAGCCGGCAAGGCAGCAGGTTTGGATGGTATTGCAGTGGAATTTATTAAAAAAGGGGGTGACTGTATTGTTGACTGGTTGGTAAGGTTATTTAATGTATGTATGACTCATGGTGAGGTGCCTGAGGATTGGCGGAATGCGTGCATAGTGCCATTGTACAAAGGCAAAGGGGATAAGAGTGAGTGCTCAAATTACAGAGGTATAAGTTTGTTGAGTATTCCTGGTAAATTATATGGGAGGGTATTGATTGAGAGGGTGAAGGCATGTACAGAGCATCAGATTGGGGAAGAGCAGTGTGGTTTCAGAAGTGGTAGAGGATGTGTGGATCAGGTGTTTGCTTTGAAGAATGTATGTGAGAAATACTTAGAAAAGCAAATGGATTTGTATGTAGCATTTATGGATCTGGAGAAGGCATATGATAGAGTTGATAGAGATGCTCTGTGGAAGGTATTAAGAATATATGGTGTGGGAGGCAAGTTGTTAGAAGCAGTGAAAAGTTTTTATCGAGGATGTAAGGCATGTGTACGTGTAGGAAGAGAGGAAAGTGATTGGTTCTCAGTGAATGTAGGTTTGCGGCAGGGGTGTGTGATGTCTCCATGGTTGTTTAATTTGTTTATGGATGGGGTTGTTAGGGAGGTAAATGCAAGAGTTTTGGAAAGAGGGGCAAGTATGAAGTCTGTTGGGGATGAGAGAGCTTGGGAAGTGAGTCAGTTGTTGTTCGCTGATGATACAGCGCTGGTGGCTGATTCATGTGAGAAACTGCAGAAGCTGGTGACGGAGTTTGGTAAAGTGTGTGGAAGAAGAAAGTTAAGAGTAAATGTGAATAAGAGCAAGGTTATTAGGTACAGTAGGGTTGAGGGTCAAGTCAATTGGGAGGTGAGTTTGAATGGAGAAAAACTGGAGGAAGTGAAGTGTTTTAGATATCTGGGAGTGGATCTGGCAGCGGATGGAACCATGGAAGCGGAAGTGGATCATAGGGTGGGGGAGGGGGCGAAAATTCTGGGAGCCTTGAAGAATGTGTGGAAGTCGAGAACATTATCCCGGAAAGCAAAAATGGGTATGTTTGAAGGAATAGTGGTTCCAACAATGTTGTATGGTTGCGAGGCGTGGGCTATGGATAGAGTTGTGCGCAGGAGGATGGATGTGCTGGAAATGAGATGTTTGAGGACAATGTGTGGTGTGAGGTGGTTTGATCGAGTAAGTAACGTAAGGGTAAGAGAGATGTGTGGAAATAAAAAGAGCGTGGTTGAGAGAGCAGAAGAGGGTGTTTTGAAGTGGTTTGGGCACATGGAGAGAATGAGTGAGGAAAGATTGACCAAGAGGATATATGTGTCGGAGGTGGAGGGAACGAGGAGAAGAGGGAGACCAAATTGGAGGTGGAAAGATGGAGTGAAAAGGATTTTGTGTGATCGGGGCCTGAACATGCAGGAGGGTGAAAGGAGGGCAAGAAATAGAGTGAATTGGAGCGATGTGGTATACAGGGGTTGACGTGCTGTCAGTGGATTGAATCAAGGCATGTGAAGCGTCCGGGGTAAACATGGAAAGCTGTGTAGGTATGTATATTTGCGTGTGTGGACGTGTGTATGTACATGTGTATGGGGGGGGGGGGGGGTTGGGCCATTTCTTTCGTCTGTTTCCTTGCGCTACCTCGCAAACGCGGGAGACAGCGACAAAGTATATAAAAAAAAAAAAAAAAAAAATATATATATATATATATATATATATATATATATATATATATATATATATATATATATATATATATTATCCCTGGGGATAGGGGAGAAAGAATACCTCCCACATATTCCCTGCGTATCGGAGAAGGCAACTAAAAGGGAAGGGAGCGGGGGCTGGAAATCCTTCCCTCTCTTTTTTTTTTTTTTTTTTCCAAAAGAAGGAACAGAGAAGGGGGCCAGGTGGGGATATTCCCTCAAAGGTCCAGTCCTCTGTTCTTAACGCTAACTCACTAATGCAGGAAATGGCAAATAGTATGAAAGAAAGAAAGAAATATATATATATTTATTTATCTATTTTATTTTGCTTTGTCGCTGTCTCCCGCATTAGCAAGGTAGTGCAAGGAAACAGGCGAAAGAATGGCCCAACCCACCCACATACACATGTATATACATACACATCCACACACGCAAATATACATACCTATACATCTCAATGTATACATATATATACACACACAGACATATACATACATACACACGTACATAACTCATACTGTCAGCCTTTATTCATTCCCTTCGCCACCTCGCCACACATGGAATAACAACCCCCTCATGTGTGCGAGGTAACGCTAGGAAAGACAACAAAGGCCACATTTGTTCACACTCAGTGTCTAGCTGTCATGTAATAATGCACCGAAACCACAGCTCCCTTTCCATATCCAGGCCCCACAGAACTTTCCATGGTTTACCCCAGATGCTTCACATGCCCTGGTTCAATCCATTGACAGTACATCCACCCCAGTATACCACATCGTTCCAATTCACTCTATTCCTTGCACGCCTTTCATCCTCCTGCATGTTCAGACCCCGATCACTCAAAATCTTTTTCACTCCATCTTTCCACCTCCAATTTGGTCTCCCACTTCTCTCGTTCCCTCCATCTCTGACACATATATCCTCTTGGTCAATCTTTCTTCACTCATTCTCTCCATGTGACCAAACCATTTCAAAACACTCTCTTCTGCTCTCTCAACCACACTCTGTTACCACACATCTCTCTTACCCTATTATTACTTACTCGATCAAACCACCTTACACCACATATTGTCCTCAAACATCTCATTTCCAGCACATCCACCCTCCTCCGCACAACTCTATCCATAGCCCATGCCTTGCAACCATACAACATTGTTGGAACCAGTATTCCTTCAAACATACCCATTTTTGCTTTCCGAGATAATGTTCTCGACTTCCACACATTCATCAAGGCTCCCAGAATTTTCACCCCTCCACCATCCTATGATTCACTTCCACTTCCATGGTTCCATCCGCTGCTAAATCCACTCCCAGATATCTAAAACACTTCACTTCCTCCAGTTTTTCTCCATTCAAACTTACCTCCCAATTGACTTGACCCTCAACCCTACTGCACCTAATAAACTTGCTCTTATTCACATTTACTCTCAAATTTCTTCTTTCACACACTTTACCAAACTCAGTCACCAGCTTCTGCAGTTTCTCACATGAATCAGCCACCAGCGCTGTATCATCAGCGAACAACAACTGACTCACTTCCCAAGCTCTCTCATCCACAACAGACTGCATTCACCTCCCTAACAACCCCATCCATAAACAAATTAAACAACCATGGAGACATCACACACCCCTGCCGCAAACCTACATTCACTGAGAAGCAATCACTTTCCTCTCTTCCTACACGTACACATGCCTTACATCTTCAATAAAAACTTTTCACTACTAACAACTTGCCTCCCACACCATACACACCATATATTCTTAATACCTTCCACAGAGCATCTCTATCAACTCTATCATATGCTTTCTCCACATCCATAAATGCTACATACAAATCCATTTGCTTTTCTAAGTATTTCTCACATACATTCTTCAAAGGAAACACCTGATCCACACATCCTCTACCATTTCTGAAACCACACTGCTCTTCCCCAATCTGATGCTCTGTACATGCCTTCACCCTCTCAATCAATACCCTCCCATATAATATACCAGGAATACTCAACAAAATTATACCTCTGTAATTTGAGCACTCACTCTTATCCCCTTTGCCTTTGTACAATGGCACTATGCAAGCATTCCGCCAATCCTCAGGCACCTCACCATGAATCATATTATTTATATTTTATTCATTTTGCTTTGTCGCTGTCTCCCGCGTTAGCAAGGTAGCGCAAGGAAACAGACGAAAGCATGGCCCAACCCACCCACATACACATGTATATACATACACGTCCACACACGCAAATATACATACCTATACATCTCAACGTATACATATATATATACACACACAGACATATACATATATACTATTATTATTATTTTGCTTTGTCGCTGTCTCCCGCGTTTGCGAGGTAGCGCAAGGAAACAGACAAAAGAAATGGCCCAACCCACCCCCATACACCATGTATATACATACACGTCCACACGCGCAAATATACATACCTATACATCTCAATGTACACATATATATACACACACAGACACATACATATATACCCATGCACACAATTCACACTGCCTTTATTCATTCCCATCACCACCTCGCCACACATGGAATACCATCCCCCTCCCCCCTCATGTGTGCGAGGTAGCACTAGGAAAAGACAACAAAGGCCCCATTCGTTCACACTCAGTCTCTAGCTGTCATGCAATAATGCCTGAAACCACAGCTCCCTTTCCACATCCAGGCCCCACACAACTTTCCATGGTTTACCCCAGACGCTTCACATGCCTTGATTCAATCCACTGACAGCACGTCAACCCCGGTATACCACATCGATCCAATTCACTCTATTCTTTGCCCTCCTTTCACCCTCCTGCATGTTCAGGCCCCGATCACACAAAATCTTTTTCACTCCATCTTTCCACCTCCAATTTGGTCTCCCACTTCTCGTTCCCTCCACCTCCGACACATATATCCTCTTGGTCAATCTTTCCTCACTCATTCTCTCCATGTGCCCAAACCATTTCAAAACACCCTCTTCTGCTCTCTCAACCATGCTCTTTTTATTTTCACACATCTCTCTTACCCTTACATTACTTACTCGATCAAACCACCTCACACCACACATTGTCCTCAAACATCTCATTTCCAGCACATCCACCCTCCTGTGCACAACTCTATCCATAGCCCACGCCTCGCAACCATACAACATTGTTGGAACCACTATTCCTTCAAACATATCCATTTTTGCTTTCCGATATAATGTTCTCGACTTCCACACATTCTTCAAGGCTTCCAGGATTTTCGCCCCCTCCCCCACCCTATGATTCACTTCCGCTTCCATGTTTCCATCTGCTGCCAGATCCACTCCCAGATATCTAAAACGCTTTACTTCCTCCAGTTTTTCTCCATTCAAACTTACCTCCCAATTGCCTTGACCCTCAACCCTACTGTACCTAATAACCTTGCTCTTATTCACATTTACTCTTAACTTTCTTCTTTCACACACTTTACCAAACTCAGTCACCAGCTTCTGCAGTTTCTCACATGAATCAGCCACCAGTGCTGTATCATCAGCGAACAACAACTGTCTCACTTTCCAAGCTCCCTCATCCACAACAGACTTCATACTTGCCCCTCTTTCCAAAACTCTTGCATTTACCTCCCTAACAACCCCATCCATAAACAAATTAAACAACCATGGAGACATCACACACCCCTGCCGCAAGCCTACATTCACTGAGAACCAATCACTTTCCTCTCTTCCTACATGTACACATGCCTTACATCCTCGATAAAAACTTTTCACTGCTTCTAACAACTTGCCTCCCACACCATATATTCTTAATACCTTCCACAGAGCATCTCTATCAACTCTATCATATGCCTTCTCCAGATCCATAAATGCTACATACAAATCCATTTGCTTTTCTAAGTATTTCTCACATACATATTTCAAAGCAAACACCTGATCCACACATCCTCTACCACTTCTGAAACCACACTGCTCTTCCCCAATCTGATGCTCTGTACATGCCTTCACCCTCTCAATCAATACCCTCCCATATAATTTACCAGCAATACTCAACAAACTTATACCTCTGTAATTTGAGCACTCACTCTTATCCCCTTTGCCTTTGTACAATGGCACTATGCACGCTTTCCGCCAATCCTCAGGCACCTCACCATGAGTCATACATACATTAAATAACCTTACCAACCAGTCAACAATACAGTCACCCCCTTTTTTAATAAATTCCACTGCAATACCATCCAAACCTGCTGCCTTGCCGGCTTTCATCTTCCGCAAAGCTTTTACTACCTCTTCTCTGTTTACCAAATCATTTTCCCTAACCCTCTCACTTTGCACACCACCTCGACCAAAACACCCTATATCTGCCACTCTATCATCAAACACATTCAACAAACCTTCAAAATACTTACTCCATCTCCTTCTCACATCACCACTACTTGTTATCACCTCCCCATTTGCGCCCTTCACTGAAGTTCCCATTTGCTCCCTTGTCTTACGCACTTTATTTACCTCCTTCCAGAACATCTTTTTATTCTCCCTAAAATTTAATGATACTCTCTCACCCCAACTCTCATTTGCCCTTTTTTTCACCTCTTGCACCTTTCTCTTGACCTCCTGTCTCTTTCTTTTATACATCTCCCACTCAATTGCATTTTTTCCCTGCAAAAATCGTCCAAATGCCTCTCTCTTCTCTTTCACTAATAATCTTACTTCTTCATCCCACCACTCACTACCCTTTCTAATCAACCCACCTCCCACTCTTCTCATGCCACAAGCATCTTTTGCGCAATCCATCACTGATTCCCTAAATACATCCCATTCCTCCCCCACTCCCCTTACTTCCATTGTTCTCACCTTTTTCCATTCTGTACTCAGTCTCTCCTGGTACTTCCTCACACAAGTCTCCTTCCCAAGCTCACTTACTCTCACCATCCTCTTCACCCTAACATTCACTCTTCTTTTCTGAAAACCCATACAAATCTTCACCTAAGCCTCCACAAGATAATGATCAGACATCCCTCCAGTTGCACCTCTCAGCACATTAACATCCAAAAGTCTCTCTTTCGCCCGCCTGTCAATTAACACGTAATCAAATAACGCTCTCTGGCCATCTCTCCTACTTACATACGTATACTTACGTATCTCTCGCTTTTTAAACCAGGTATTCCCAATCACCAGTCCTTTTTCAGCACATAAATCTACAAGCTCTTCACCATTTCCATTTACAAAACTGAACACCCCATGTATACCAATTATTCCCTCAACTGCCACATTACTCACCTTTGCATTCAAATCACCCATCACTATAACCCGGTCTCGTGCATCAAAACCACTAACACACTCATTCAGCTGCTCCCAAAACACTTGCCTCTCATGATCTTTCTTCTCATGCCCAGGTGCATATGCACCAATAATCACCCATCTCTCTCCATCAACTTTCAGTTTTACCCATATTAATCAAGAATTTACTTTCTTACATTTTATCACATACTCCCACAACTCCTGTTTCAGGAGTACTGCTACTCCTTCCCTTGCTCTTGTCCTCTCACTAACCCCTGACTTTACTCCCAAGACATTCCCAAACCACTCTTCCCCTTTACCCTTGAGCTTCGTTTCACTCAGAGCCAAAACATCCAGGTTCCTTTCCTCAAACATACTACCTATCTCTCCTACATATATACACATGTACATAATTCATACTGACTGCCTTTATTCATTCCCATCGATACCTCGCCACACATGAAATAACAACCCCCTCCCCCCTCATGTGTGCGAGGTAGCGCTAGGAAAAGACAACAAAGGCCCCATTCATTCACACTCAGTCTCTAGCTGTCATGTAATAATGCACCAAAACCACAGCTCTCTTTCCACATACAGGCCCCACAGAACTTTCCATGGTTTACCCCAGACACTTCACATGCCCTGGGGATAGGGGAGAAAGAATACTTCCTACGTATTCCCTGCATGTCATAAAAGGCGACTAAAAGGGAAGGGAGCGGGGGGCTGGAAATCCTCCCCTCTCGTTTTTTTTTAATTTTCCAGAAGAAGGAACGGTGAAGGGGGCCAGGTGAGGATATTTTCTCAAAGGCCCAGTCCTCTGTTCTTAACACTACCTTGCTAATGCAGGAAATGGCGAATGGTATGAAAGAAAAGAGAGAATGAGTGAGGAAAGATTGACAAAGAGGATATATGTGTCAGAGGTAGAGGGAATAAGGAGAAGCGGGAGACCAAATTGGGGGTGGAAGGATGGAGTGAAAAAGATTTTGGGCAATCAGGGCCTGAACTTACAGGAGGGTGAAAGACATGCAAAGAATAGAGTGAATTGGAACGAAGTGGTATAACGAGATTGACGTGCTGGCAATGGATTGAACCAGGGCATGTGAAGCATCTGGGGTAAACCTTGGAAAGTTTTGTGGGACCCATGCCTCACAACCATATCACAATGTTGGAACCACTATTCCTTCAAACACCCATTTTTGCTCTCCGAGATAAGGTTCTCGCCTTCCACACATTCTTCAATGCTCCCAGAACCTTCGCCCCCTCCCCCACCCTGTGACTCACTTCTGTTTCCACAGTTCCATCCGCTGCTAAATCCACTCTCAGATATCTATAGCATTTCACTTCCTCCAGTTTCTCTCCACTCAAACTTACCTCCCAGTTGACTTGTCCCTCAACCCTACTGAACCTATTAACCTTGCTCTTATTCATATTTACTCTCAGCTTTCTTCTTCCACACACTTCACCAAACTCAGTCACCAACTTCTGCAGTTTCTCACCTGAATCAACCACCAGCCCTGAATCATCAACGAACAACAACTGACCCACTTCCAAAGCCCTCTCATCCACAACAGATTGCATACTTGCCCCTCTCTCCAAAACTCTTGCATTCACCTCCCTAACTATCTCAATCATAAACAAATTAAACAACCATGGAGACATCATGCACCCCTGCTGCAAACCGACATCCACTGGGAACCAATCACTTTCCTATCTTCCTACTCATACACATGCCTTACATCCTTGATAAAACCTTTTCACTGCTTCTAGCAACTTACCTCTCACACCATATACTCTTAATACCTGTTTCTAACTGAAACTCCCTTATTGGTGGTGACCAGGGTAATAGAGTCTCCATAAGTAGTGAACTCCAGTGCCGCTCTATAGCATTTAGTGCCTTACCCTCAACAGGTCATGGGCAGATGGCAACTTTAGTACAGTGTTTGTAGAGGCTCTTACCTAATGTTCCTACTGACTACTTCTACCTAATGCTCCCAACTATTGTTCTTAATGCTTCTAACATAATGTTCTACTTAATGCTTCTAACATAATGTACTACTTCTATCTATTGCTCCTGCCATTTTGCCAAAAGGCAGGAAAGTCCAGAGTTACAAAGAACAAGCTGTGTAAGTTAAGCGTTGTCAATATTACAGTCCCACAATTGTAATCATGAAGCATACATACTACATTGAGGCTTTGAAGTAAATCCACTTTCCCTGGAAAAATAGCAGGGTAATTTTCAGGCCAAAAAGTTTCAAAATTGAAATAAAATGTAAGACATATCATAATGTTACCACTGGCAGACTGATACCAAATATATATGAGGTGAATTCTTGTGAAATACTTTTTATCAATAATCCCTTGAATTCTTAATTACAGGATGTAGTGGCCCTTCAAAAGTATTTCAGCCCTAAAATCATATACTAAGGTTTCAAAGCAATTCTACTTTCTGGAGAAAAATAGCAAAAAATGCAGGTAATTTTCAACCAAAATAGTTCTGTTTCAAAACTGAAATATAACTTAATGAAAGTCCTTTTTACTTTAAATAATAAATTAAAATATATCAGTTTCTATTCATACACATAATGAAAAGCCAAGGTTATAGCACATGGCCCTGTCCCTCCCAGAGAAAAATCAATGATGGATGTGCAAAAATGTTGTTGCAAGTACAAATCCACCTATTGCCTAAATCTTCCCCTTTTGTACACAGTCTGCCTCCTGAAACCATGGGGGTAATCATCAGTCTTTTGAAACCAAACTTAATCCTAAAAGCTGTGTAAATATGCCAGTAAGTCTACAATAACCCATTATCCATTAAGACTACACACCTTCACATCACTAAATTGGAAAAAATACTAATTCAGCCAGTCCACCAATGAATAAAAGAATTCATTGCTGGATATAAGCAACCAATGAAAAGGAAAAAAATCTAATCTAAAAAGTCTACAAAATTTCAAAAAACAAAATCAAACAACCATACAACTTTTTAGTACCTGCAACTGGATCTGTTTGTTGAATAAATCCCATATATTTCTCTTCTTAATGTCAATGCCAAGTCCCTGATGTCCTTCACTTGACAGAATGTACACAAGAAGGCCATTGCCACAGCCCAAGTCAACAAACGTCTGATAAGCAGTTAGTCCTTTCCTTTTTCTTTCCTGTCGCCACAGCACAATCAAGTAGGTGGCAATGGCAATATCCTCATATACAAACTTGAGAGGATCTGTTGTCTCTGGCCACATCTGCAATTACAAATCATTTATATTTCAGGCATAACTGCTTTTCCTGCCGTAGTGAAACAGCATCAGGAGCAGACGAACAATGGCCATATTTGCATATAATCACTTTCTGACAAGTCACATATAATGCAGCAAAACAAGAGCTTATTCTCCACAGCCATGCTCCAGAGACTATTTGATGGTTTTTTCTTGGCACTTCATATCACCTGATTCAGTCCAATAACAGCAGGTTGCAGCCATATACCACTCTGATCTAATTCATTCTGCCCTACACATGCCTTTCACACACCTGAATGTTCAGGCCCTTCATACCCTAACCCCCCAACCTTCACTCCATCATTCCATATCCTTGGTTTTTCCTAGATTTTGCAGGAGCATTTGACAAATCTAATCATGGAGTACTACTAATGAAAAAACACAACAAAATAGTAATGGAAAAACAGGAAAATTAATAAAGGAATTTCTATCCAGCAACAAGTTCAAAGCAGCTGCAACTAGAAATGTCCAATGAAGACACACTTTCAGGCGTAAGGAATGAGGAATGGTATTAGCTTCCATAGTACTCTTTGTAATCATATCAGAAATGGATGAGGATGTATGACAGAGACATGATAGTCAGTAAAGCAATGAAAAATGAGACTCAAAAAAAATGGAATGGAAAGAACCTAATAGAATCTATCAAAGAATAATTTGTAAAGTGCCACTGAATAAAAGCATGGGGGACAAATGTGAATGTTTGAATTACAAAGATAAGTTACATATACCTGTAAGTTGAATGGAAGAGAGGTGATGGTGATTGAGAGGGTGACAGTATGCACAGAAGCATCGGATTCTGAAATGATAGTGGGAGTGGGGACCAAGCATTTGCTTTGAAGAATACATGCAAGAAATATTTAAGAGAAAGAAAAGGATGTGTACTGGCAGTGATAGATCTGGTGAAAGAATATGATAGGGATGACATAGAAGCTTTGTGGAAGGTGCTACAAATGTATGGTGTAGCAAGAAAGCTACCAGAGCAGGAAGAGATGGTGAGTGGAGCCAACTTTAAGTGGGTGTGTGACAAGGGTGTCTATTGTTACTATGGCTGTTTAATCTGCTAATGGATGGAGTGTTGAGGGAGGTAAATGTGAGGGCTTTAGAAAAGGATGGGTCCACAGTCTTTTGAAAGTTGGGAGGACTGGAAGGTCAGTCAGTCAGTTGCTGTTTGCAGATACTTTGGTGGAAATGTCATAGCTGAGAAGAGTGAGTGTTTGTGAAAAGTGAAGTAATGGGGTCTAGCAGTGGAGAGAGACAGTTCAATATGAAAGTGACTTTGAATGGAGAGAATATGAAAAAAGTGGGGTGTTTTAAAACCTGAGAGTGAACACAACAGTTATGAAAGCTCAAGTGAATGATACAGTGAGTGAAGGGGTCAATAATCATTGGTGTGATAAGAGGTGTCTGCAAAGAGAGGTCACTCTCAGAGAAGGCAATGATAGGAAGTCCAAATGATGCTGTACAAATGTGTGTCATGGGTACGAACTGCGAAAGTACTGGAGAGTGGATGTGTTGGAAATGAAATGCCTAAGGACAGTGTGGTGTAAGGAGGAATGATCATATAAGGAATGAGAGAGAGAGAGAGAAAGATGTGGCAGTATGAGAAATACATCTGAGAGGGCTGAGCATGGTGTTCTAAATGGTATGCACATGGAGAGGCTGAGAGAGGATGTATCCATTCGAAGTGGAAGGAACAAAGAGAGGTAAACCAAGGGCGAGATGAAAGGATTGAGATAAAAGCTGCAGAAGGGTATGAGGTATGCATAGGATTGAGCAAAACTGAACAAAGTGGTGCAGTTGAGGTGATGTGACATCAATGGGCTGAACCAGGGTATATGAAGTGGTCAGAGGAAACCATGAAAAGGTCTATGGGAACTGGCTGCAGATAGTAGGGCTCTGGGTTTGGAAAATTATACACAATAGCTGGAGGGCAGTTATGAGCAAATAAATGCTGTGTAATCAATTGCCTAGTTGTACTGTATTGGAAGTTTTATGCTCATGGGGCCCTATCTCTTGAACATTCTCTAATACTTTACAACTCAAATTTATGTATGCTGTTTGCATTAACCACAACTTCAGTTATTTTGTTCCATTAATCCATCACTCTTTATCTTATGAAAGTACTATTTTACATGTATTTTTTACAAATTTCTTGTCATACCCTCAGATATTGCATGTCTATTTTTTCTATTTTCTATTATACCTAATCGCCTTTTCCCGCGTCAGCAAAGGTAGCGCCAGGGAACAGACAAAGAATGGCCCATCCTGGATGTGGATAGGGAGCTGTGGTTTCAGTGCATCACACATGACAGCTAGAGTCTTAGTGTGAATGAATGTGGCCTTTTTGTCTCTTTTCCAGGCACTACCTTGCTGAAGCAAGGGGTAGCAATGCTGCTTCCTGTGGGGCGGGGAAGTGCTGGGAATAGATGAAGGCAAGCAGGTATGAATATGTACATGTATATATGTAAATGTCTGTGCATGTGTATGTATATGTATGCATATATGTTGATATGTACATATACATATTGCATTACCGTATGCTAATAAAACAATAGTCTGTGGCAAATTTGTCAAGTGGTCATGAACTTCAGAATGCAGCTAAAAGTGAATGAGGGAATTACTGGAAGTTGAAATAAGGAAGTACCAGAACACTGTAGGTAACAAGAGTTCTGAAATATTATGCACATGTAAAAATGATGTATATGGAAAGAATGATCAAAAGAATTTTTTTTATAGATCTGAGTGCAAAGATAGGCCACAAGTCAAGTGAAAGAGGTGTGTAATGATAAAGAAATCTGATGATATATTCAAAGAGTGAGATGTCTTGAGGAAGTTTCATACAATTTACTCATGATGAACAGTAAAAAATAAGCTATAAAATACATAGAGACGGATAAATCAGATGAGAGGCATGCATAGGATACAGAAAACTGGAGAAATGTGGTATACAAGAAATGAAGTTTTGTCAGTGGGTTGACCTAGGGTATGTGAGGACATGAGAGAAAACACAGAAAGATCTACTACATTGGCTGTGAATAAGAGGCTCTGGTTTTGGTATGTTATGCATGATGATTAGAGGGTGGATGCAAAAACATGAGATCATTCTTTGTTCCTGGCACTACCTTACCAAACAGGAAATGGCACATGAGTATGAAAAAAAACGAGTACAGTATAAATATTTGTACTTATTTGTAGTAGAAATACAAATTTTCATAAATCTACTGTACATCAGTTTGAAGGGCTAAAAAGCACAATGAAAAATACCATTAGAAAAATACGACTGCTATTTACCTTTACCAAAGAATGTCCATACTTGCTCTTCAGTCTTTGATATGAATCATTATATTCCTGAACATCAATAAGTCTGAGAGATCCTCTGTCCTCCACATTTCCATCCTCTAGAACTTCAGTAGCCCATTTCCTTAACTTTGGAAAAACATTCTTCTGCACCCACATTACATTGGGGTCTTCTTTAAGTGACTCATCATCTTTTTCTGAGGGAACAAAAATCACAAAAGGTAAAGCTGCTTTTAAACAGAGAAGGGGAAGTGTACAACCAAGAAGTAAAACAAAAGATTACAATTACAGTTGGATAAGCAGTAATGGTTTCATGAAGATCATAAATGTAAGGCCCAAAGAAACTTACTGAATAATAGGTTTAAAGTAAGAGAGGATGCACTTTTTCATCAAACTGGAAAATGCATATCATCATGTATAACCCTAGGACATTTTTTATGGGGCAGCTGTGCTCTGAAGTTCCTTGACGAGACTGTAATCCCCTTCATCAACAAATGATGGCACAGCCTTTCAAAAAGTGACACATCACTTGCAGCATACCCAAAAGTAAGTGGGGTCTGGTATTACTTGGAAAATGCATTCAACATAGTAAACATGATAAGGTTAAGTAATGCACTGTCATTAATAAATAACAAATTACGAGTCACTGTGGCCATTGCATTTTTTTCACTGATGGTGCAATGTAGGATATAACTCAGAATGTTATGAGATTGGATGGCATGTGAACCTAATAATATTGCTTTTATTCACATTCACTCTCAACTTTCTCCTTTCAAACACTTTTCCAAACTCAGTTACCAACTTATGCAGTTTCTCACTCAAATCAGCCACCAATGCTGTATCATCAGAAAACAACAACTGACTCATTTCCTAGGCCCTCTCATCCCCCATCGACTGCATACTCACCCCTTTCTACAAGATTCTTGCATTTACCTCCATAAATCCCTGGGGTTAGGGGAGAAAGAGCACTGCCCACATATTCCCTGTGACACAGAAGGTGAATGAAATGGATGAGAGAGGGAGCTAGAAATCCTCCCTTCCTGTATTACTTTCCAAAAGAAGGAACAGAGAAAGGACCCAAATGAGAAATTTTCCATCAAGGCTCTTTCATCTGTTCTTGGTGCTACCTTGCTCACGCAGAAAATGGCAAGCATTTACGACAATATAAATATATACATACATACTTTCATTTTACTTTAACATGCTTGATCGCCTTTTCGTGGATCAGCGAGGTAGCGCCAGGAAACAAATGAAGAAAGACCCATACAGGAGAGACTGAGTGTAGAATGGCAAAAGGTGTGAGCAAATGATGTGAGGGGAAGGGGGGGTGGGATGGGATCGGATGTATTTAGGGAAGCAGTGATGGCTTGTGCAAAAGATGCATGTGGCATGAGAAAGGTGAGAGGTGGGCAGATTAGAAAGGGTAGTGAGTGGTGGGATGAAAAAGTAAGGTTGTTAGTAAAAGGGATGAGAGAGGCATTTGGATGACTCTTGCAGGGAGGTACATATACATACATGTACATATTCAAACTTGCTGCCTTCATCTATTTCCATCACCACCCCTCCACACATGACATAGCCCCCCCCCCCCTTTTCAGCGAGGTAACAGCAGGAAAAGACAAAAAAGGCCACATTCATTCACACTCAGTTTCTAGCTGTCATGTGTAATGCACCAAAACCACAGCTCCTTTTCCACATCCAGACCCCACAAAACTTTCCAATGGTTTACCTAAGATGCTTCACATGCCTTAGTTCAATCCACTGACAGCACGATGACTCTGGCATACAACATCATTCCAATTCACTCTATTCCTTGCATGCCTTTCACCCTCCTATATGTTCAGGCCATGATCGCTTAAAATCTTTTCACTCCTTCCTTCCACCCCTAATTTGGTCTCCTGCTTCTCCTTCTTCCCTCCACCTCTGACACATGTATCCTCTTTGCCAATCTTTCCTCACTCATTCTCTCCATGTGTCCAAACCATTTCAACACACCCTCTTCTGCTCTCTTAACCACACTCATTTTATTACCATACATCTATCTTACCCTTTCATTGCATACTCAATCAAACCATCTCTCATCGCATACTGTCTCAAACATTTAATTTCCAACACAACTACCTCTTCTGCACAACCCTATCTATAGCCCATGCCTCGCCACCATAACATTGTTGGAACCACTATTCCTTCAAACATACCCATTTTTGCTCTCCGAGATAACGTTCTCGCCTTCCACACATTCCTCAACGCTCCCAGAACCTTCGTCCCCTCCCCATCCTGTGAGTCACCTCCACTCCCATGGTTCCATTTGCTGCGAAGTCCACTCCCAAATATCTAAAACACTTGACTTCCTCCAGTTTTTCTCCATTCAAACTTGCCTCCCAGTTAACTTGTCCCTCAACCCTACTGATCCTAATAATCTTGCTCTTATTCACAATTACGCTCAACTTTCTTCTCTCACACACTTTACTAAACCCAGTCACCAACTTCTGCAGCTTCTTACCTGAATCAGCCACCAGTGCTGTATCATCAGCAAACAACAACTGACTCATTTACCAAGCCCTCTTATCAGCAACAGACTGCATACTTGCCCCTCTCTCTAAAACTCTCGAATTCACCTCCCTAACAACCCCATCCATAAACAAATTAAACAACCATGGAGACATCACACACCCCTGCGGCGAACTGACATTCACTGAGAACCAACCACTTTCTTCTCTTCCTACTCGTACACATGCCTTACATCCATGGTAAAAACTTTTCACTGCTTCTAGCAACTTACCTCCCACACCACATACTCTTAATACCTTCCACAAAGCATCTCTATAAACCTTATCATATGCCATCTCTAGATTCATAAATGCCACATAAGAATCCACCTGTTTTTCTAAGTATTTCTCACATTCATTCTTCAAAGTAAACACCTGATCCACACGTCCTCTACCACTTCTGAAACTACACTGCTCTTCCCCAATCTGATGCTCTGCACATGCCTTTACCCTCTCAATCAATACCCTCCCATACAGTTTCCCAGCAATACTCAACAAACTTATGACTCTGTAATTTGAACACTCACTTTTATCCCCTTTGCCTTTGTACAATGGCACTATGCATGCATTCCGCCAATCTTCAGGCACTTCACCATGATCCATACATACAGTTAATATTCTTACCAACCAATGAACAACACAGTCACCCCCTTTTTTAATAAATTCCACTGCAGTACCATTCCAAACCCACTGCCTTGCCGGCTTTCATCTTCCACAAAGCTTTCATTACCTCTTCTCTGCTTACCAAACCATTCTCCCTGACCCTCTCACTTCGCTCACAACCCCAACCAAATCACTCTATATCTGCCACTCTATCATCAAACTCATTCAACAAACCTTCAAAATACTCACTCCATCTCCTTACTTCATCGCTATTTGTTATCACCTCCCCATTTGCCCCCTTAACCGATGTTCCCATTTGTTCTCTTGTCTTATGCACTTTATTTACCTCCTTCCAAAACATCTTATTCTCCCTAAAATTTAATGGTAATCTCTCACCCCAACTCTCATTTGCCCTCTTTTTCACCTCTTGCACCTTTCTCTTGACCTCCTGCCACTTTCTTTTATACAGTCATTTGCACTACTTCCCTGAAAAAATCATCCAAATGCCTCTCTCTTCTCTTTCACTAACAATCTTACTTTGTCATCCCACTACTCACTACCCTTTCTAATCTGCCCACCTCTCACCTTTCTCATGCCCCATGCATCTTTTGTGCAAGCCATCAGTACTTCCCTAAATGCATCCCATTCCTCCCCCAGTCCCCTTACGTTATTTGCTCTCACCTTTTGCCATTCTGCACTTAATCTCTCCTAGTACTTCCTCACACAAGTCTCCTTTCCAAGCTCACACTCACCACTCTATTCTCCGCAACACATTCTCTATTCTTTTCTGAAAACCTCTACATATCTTCAACTCTGCCTCCACAAGATAATATATATATTATTTCATTATTATTATACTTTGTTGCTGTCTCCCGCGTTAGCGAGGTAGCACAAGGAAACAGACGAAAGAAAGGCCCAACCCACCCACATACACATGTATATACATACACACCCACACATGCACATATACATATCTATACATTTCAATGTATATATACATAGATAGATTTGGTGGAGAAGGGTGGATATGCTGGAAATGAGATGTTTGAGGACAATATGTGGTGTGAGGTGGTTTGATCGAGTAAGTAATGAAAGTGTGGTAATAAAAAGAGTGTGGTTGAGAGAGCAGAAGAGGGTGTTTTGAAATGGTTTGGTCAGATGGAGAGAATGACTGAGGAAAGATTGACAAAGAGGATATATGTGTCAGAGGTGAAGGGAGCGAGGAGAAGTGAGAGACCAAATTGTAGGTGGAAAGATGTAGTGAAAAAGATTTTGAGTGATCGGGGCCTGAACATGTAGGAGGGTGAAAGGCTTACAAAGAATAGAGTAAATTGGAACGATGTGGTATACTGGGGTCGACGTCCTGTCAATGGATTGAACCAGGGCTTGTGAAGCATCTGGGGTACACCATGGAAAGTTTTGTAGGGCCTGGATGTGGAAAGGGAGCTCTGGTTTCAGTGCATTATACATTATACCCAATAACCTTGCTCTCATTCACATTTACTCTCACCTTTCTTTTTTCACACACTTTACCAAACTCAGTTGCCAACTTCTGCAGTTTCTCACCCGAATCAGCCACTAGCGCTGTATCATCAACGAACAACAGACTCACTTTCCAAGCCCTCTCATCCCCAACAGACTGCATACTTGCCCCTTTCTCCAAAACTCTTGTATTCACTTCCCTAACAACCCCATCCATAAACAAATTAATCAACCATGGAGACATCATGCACCCTTACCGCAAACCGACATTCAATGAGAACCAATCACTTTCCTCTCTTCCTACTCGTACACATGCCTTACATCCTTGGTAAAAACTTTTCACTGCTTCTGGCAACTTGCCTCCCACACCATATACTCTTAATACCTTCCTCAAAGCACCTCTATCAACCCTATCATATGCCTTCTCCAGATCCATAAATACTACATACAAATCCACGTTTTTCTAAGTATTTGCCACATACATTTTTCAAAACAAACACCTGATCCACACATCCTCTACCACTTCTAAAACCACACTGCTCTTCCCCAATCTGATGCTCTGTACATGCCTTTACCCTCTCAATCAATACCCTTCCATACAATTTCCCAGGAATACTCAACAAACTTATACCTCTGTAATTTAAATATGCATGCATTTCGCCAATCCTCAGGCACTTCACTATGAACCATACATACACTGAATATCCTTACCAACCAGTCAACAACACAGTCACCCCCGTTTTTAATAAATTCCACTGCAATACTATCCAAACCCACCGCTTTGATTGTCATTTCCCGAGTCAGCGAGGTGGCACCATGAAACATCATTAATGAGATGGCCTCAGTTAAGGATTCACTTACCCATGCCATCTCATCTAAAATAAAATATGTATCAAACACTTACAGCAAAAATATGGTGCAACTAAAGTGAAATTTCTTGAAAATATATATCTTGGTATATGTGGAGAATTAAGTCTTTATTTCCAAATATTGCCACTACAGACAATCTATTTTCATTGAAACATTGCAATCTAAATGGCATACATAAGTATCTAGTCAAATGACCCAATACCCCTGATTGCCTCTTTTTACTATCTTTCAATGGCTTCTAGTACTAATGCTAACTGCATTTTCAACATATTCTCCTGACAAAAAATTGTGTCCTTAACTTTTCTTGCATTTTTTGTTCTCTTCTGTTCTACTCCATTCTCATATATTATGCATAAGACCTTTCCTATTCATGTTCTAGTGGATCATGAGCATAATGCTTTGATTTTCATTCATACACCAACACCTTATGTGCTGAAAAAACAAAATGAACAGAATTTTCCATAATAACAAAAGCCCCATTTATATTTTATCTCCATACATTATAAATTGAAAACATGGGGGATTCACATCTTCATTCCATAATTATAATCAGTCTTTGCTACATTTCAGTTGCCATGAGAGAACAAAACCAACTAGAATGTGTGCTTTGAACTCTGGCAATTGGAAGAAAGACAGATGGCTAAATATACCATAAAACTTACCTTTAAAACAAGAAAATCCAATGCTACTAGCTGTGAAAAAGAATGAATAGTTGATGCGTGGGATGACGCAATGCGCTGCTCGATTTGATTCTGTCAGGTAGCTTACACACATCCTCCTCCCATCTGAAGCAATTATTGAAAGCAAATTGTATGACAGACGTTCACTAAAGCCTATCTGAAATCTGGGAAAGTGTGAATAAGGAGCAAACGGTAAATATCTAAAAATCTATCTAAATAGAAAAGTACGAGTATTATCATCAGGGAATATTACAAAAGAAAAAGGTCACTGACCCTGGGAGACAAGCCTTCCCTGTACTATTCTTGTTCTTGACATAGTCTCTTGATTCATTTTCATCTCATAAAACAACTTCTTTTCTATAACCATTACTTGGTCCTTATCAATATTTTCCTTTTTAGTGACCAACATAGCATGGGCAAAGAACATGTTTCAATCTCAGTCATTTCAGATGAAAGAAAAAAGTGGAGAGAGTAGAAACTAATCATGGCTCCATAATATAATTAAATACAATAATGTACTACATTTTCATAATATCCTTTAACAGTTATAAGACAAAAAAAATGAATACATAAACATTAACTATATATTAGTGTTAACACTGAAATCATTTTTCTTAAATTCATTTCACTGTGTTTTTAAAACCATATTGTGTTATTTCACTGTCCAATATTAGTCAAATTAACCTAAAAAGTAAAAAACCTATGTATATATCAAAGGCATTAAAACCTGTTACATTTAAAATGAGAACAGAAGCAAAGTAAAAGACAAAATCAATACCCCAGGCATTGGCTTTATACCTTCCCACATGTGAACTGCTGGCATTCTGTCCACAAAAACACAAACTGTCCTTGCCACACAAAATACAATGACAACACTTAACTCTCACAACTCATTCATCCTAACTCTCAATTTTTCCTATAGTGAGTGCTATGTGCTAGCCCTGCCTCTTGGCATAATGGTAATGTAAGTAGTAGGTAGGAACATTAAACAGGAGCATCAGATAGAATATGTAGTAATATGAGGTATGAGCATTAGGTAAAAGTAATAGGTTGGAGCATTGGGTAGACCTATTTGGTAGATATAATTGGAAGGAACATCAGGCAGGAGCCTCTGAAAGCACTGCATTAAAGTTGCCCTCTGCCAGTGGCCTGTAAAGGGTGAGGATCTATACTAAAAAGTGGCACTGAAGTTCATCAGTTATGGAGACTCCTCTACTATGGCCATCCCCTTGAAGGAGTTTAAGAAGGGAACAGTTGTCAGAAACAGTATTACTATAAACAAGTGGTAAGCATAAAATGTGCTTCATGAAAAGGAGGTGGTCTTACTGATGCCACTGACTGGGCACTGGTTATTATAAATGAATGAATGAATGGAGACAGTGGAGTGTGGTTTTGCTTTTGATGTATCCATAAAGAAGGAATCGAGACTAAGGTGGTCTTCATTAGCCAATCAAAATCATAGTACAACTTTGAAAAACAGTAACTGGTAATCTATTACATGGGAGGTTAGCCTAAGATGAGGAGCTCAGCTTATCAAAAAGCATGGCATATTGTACTGATGAATAACCTTCATGTTTTATGTTAATAACTAACCCCACCATCATTCATGAATTTCAACCCACTCAAAATATGACTTATGCAAAAGTTGACCCTCTACTTTTTGCTTACAAATTTGACTGTCAAATAAGTTTATTCAGTATTCATATACATAATTCTACAGGTCAATCCTCAGGTAACTTTTAGGAACAAGGCTGGCAAGGCCCAGTCCAGGGAGGATCAGAGTAAGGTAGTGAAAATACAAACACACATGCTGAAAAAAAAAAGGCAAATTCACTTCAGAAATCAACTCCAAGGAAATTAAGTTTAATATGCACATATGCCCAGAGCTTCATTATGAAATGCAATGAACTTACATACCATGCAGTTACTGAAAAACCGAACATTATTGCAATCTCAGAAACAAGGGTAAACTCTGAGCATAAACACTTAATTGCTGAGTTAGCTACACCCAGACACAAATTATTTACAAAAGATCACTTATAAAGGGTAGGTGGTGGAGTTCTGATATACAGTGATAACAATCTAAGAGCTATTAACGTAAGCAAAGTAGACACGCACACTTCCTACTCTTTAAATTGACATTACAACAAGTTCAAAAGTAAACTACGTCTCGCTGTTATTTACAGACATCCAAAGCAAAAAGATGACACTAAGATGCTATACAATGAAATCAAAACTATAGTAGTAAAGAGGGGACATCAATAGTCCAAACATAAACTGGAACATATCAACAGGGGACGAGACTAATGGAACTGATTGAAGATGCTTTTTAAGAGCCGTTAACTACAAAACCAACTAGTGGTAAAAAACATTTTTGATCTTTTCCTCACCAGTAACACAAACTTTAGATTATGAAATAAATGACAACAAACTCTTGATCCCAGATTACAGGTGAACAAATTTTGAAAACATCTGACAAGAAATTTGCAGCACCAATTGGACAAAACCTCTTGATGTTCATACAGAAAAGGAAATTTGGAATAATCCTAAAAACACACTACTCGAGACTGAAAATAAACATATTCCGTGAATTATAAAGAAAACTTGCAATATTTAAAATCATCATGGTAGAATAGTGTGATTAATTTGCTAAGGGAAGAGAACATATAAGAAATTCAATTCAATGGGAACCAACAAAAATCGCCAGGAATTAATCAAAATCCATAAAATGTGCAATTGAGTGGGAGAAGTATAAAAGAAAGAGACAGGAGGTCAAGAGAAAGGTGCAAGAGGTGAAAAAAAGGGCAAATGAGAGTTGGGGTGAGAGACTATCAGTAAATTTTAGGGAGAATAAAAAGATGTTCTGGAAGGAGGTAAATAGGGTGCGTAAGACAAGGGAGCAAATGGGAACTTCAGTGAAGGGCGTAAATGGGGAGGTGATAACAAGTAGTGGTGATGTGAGAAGGAGATGGAATGAGTATTTTGAAGGTTTGTTGAATGTGTCTGATGACAGAGTGGCAGATATAAGGTGTTTGGGTCGAGGTGGTGTGCAAAGTGAGAGGGTTAGGGAAAATGATTTGGTAAACAGAGAAGAGGTAGTAAAAGCTTTGCAGAAGATGAAAGCCGGCAAGGCAGCAGGTTTGGATGGTATTGCAGTGGAATTTATTAAAAAAGGGGGTGACTGTATTGTTGACTGGTTGGTAAGGTTATTTAATGTATGTATGACTCATGGTGAGGTGCCTGAGGATTGGCGGAATGCGTGCATAGTGCCATTGTACAAAGGCAAAGGGGATAAGAGTGAGTGCTCAAATTACAGAGGTATAAGTTTGTTGAGTATTCCTGGTAAATTATATGGGAGGGTACTGATTGAGAGGGTGAAGGCATGTACAGAGCATCAGATTGGGGAAGAGCAGTGCGGTTTCAGAAGTGGTAGAGGATGTGTGGATCAGGTGTTTGCTTTGAAGAATGTATGTGAGAAATACTTAGAAAAGCAAATGGATTTGTATGTAGCATTTATGGATCTGGAGAAGGCATATGATAGAGTTGATAGAGATGCTCTGTGGAAGGTATTAAGAATATATGGTGTGGGAGGCAAGTTGTTAGAAGCAGTGAAAAGTTTTTATCGAGGATGTAAGGCATGTGTACGTGTAGGAAGAGAGGAAAGTGATTGGTTCTCAGTGAATGTAGGTTTGCGGCAGGGGTGTGTGATGTCTCCATGGTTGTTTAATTTGTTTATGGATGGGGTTGTTAGGGAGGTAAATGCAAGAGTTTTGGAAAGTGGGGCAAGTATGAAGTCTGTTGGGGATGAGAGAGCTTGGAAAGTGAGTCAGTTGTTGTTCGCTGATGATACAGCGCTGGTGGCTGATTCATGTGAGAAACTGCAGAAGCTGGTGACGGAGTTTGGTAAAGTGTGTGGAAGAAGAAAGTTAAGAGTAAATGTGAATAAGAGCAAGGTTATTAGGTACAGTAGGGTTGAGGGTCAAGTCAATTGGGAGGTGAGTTTGAATGGAGAAAAACTGGAGGAAGTGAAGTGTTTTAGATATCTGGGAGTGGATCTGTCAGCGGATGGAACCATGGAAGCGGAAGTGGATCATAGGGTGGGGGAGGGGGCGAAAATTTTGGGAGCCTTGAAAAATGTGTGGAAGTCGAGAACATTATCCCGGAAAGCAAAAATGGGTATGTTTGAAGGAATAGTGGTTCCAACAATGTTGTATGGTTGCGAGGCGTGGGCTATGGATAGAGTTGTGCGCAGGAGGATGGATGTGCTGGAAATGAGATGTTTAAGGACAATGTGTGGTGTGAGGTGGTTTGATCGAGTAAGTAACGTAAGGGTAAGAGAGATGTGTGGAAATAAAAAGAGCGTGGTTGAGAGAGCAGAAGAGGGTGTTTTGAAATGGTTTGGGCACATGGAGAGAATGAGTGAGGAAAGATTGACCAAGAGGATATATGTGTCGGAGGTGGAGGGAACGAGGAGAAGAGGGAGACCAAATTGGAGGTGGAAAGATGGAGTGAAAAGGATTTTGTGTGATCGGGGCCTGAACATGCAGGAGGGTGAAAGGAGGGCAAGAAATAGAGCGAATTGGAGTGATGTGGTATACAGGGGTTGACGTGCTGTCAGTGGATTGAATCAAGGCATGTGAAGCGTCCGGGGTAAACCATGGAAAGCTGTGTAGGTATGTATATTTGCGTGTGTGGACGTGTGTATGTACATGTGTATGGGGGGGGGTTGGGCCATTTCTTTCGTCTGTTTCCTTGCGCTACCTCGCAAACGCGGGAGACAGCGACAAAGTATAAAAAAAAAAAAAAAAAAAAAATGTGTAAGGTCATAAGACACAGTAGATGCGAGGAAGAGAATTTCATTAAAAGTTAGAAATAATCCTACGAAATTCTTCAAATATATAAGGCAAAAGAATACAGTAAAAGAAGGAACTGGACCATTACAAAACAAACATGAAACACTAACTACTGACGACAAGGAAATGGCTACCATACTAAATTATTTCTTTAACTCCATGTTCACAATTGAAGAAGCGTCTCGAATACTGCAACCAATGAAAATGCTTCAAGGATCTGATGAAGAAGAGAGTTGAAGGTTAGAGAGATAAAGAGCTCCAAAGTGCTTAAATACCTGGACCAACTAAACCCTACCAAATCCAATGACCCAGAAAACTTAGCTCCAAGACTTATAAGAGGTCAGGAGACAGCTGATATACCACATACCAAAAATATTCAGTACATCTTTATTGGATGGTCAAGTGCCAACTGACTGCAAACTAGCAAATATTACTCATATATATAAGAAATGACATAAAAAGGGTCTCGAACTACAGCCAAATTAGCCTTCCGTCAATGTTAGGAAAAAAAAAGATGGAAAAATAATACAAGATAAAATTTTCATGTTTCTAGAAGATCACAAAATTATATCCGGCAATCAACACAGTTTCAGCAACAGAAAATCCAGCCATACAAATATGCTGGAATTTTTTAATGTCATCTATCAGAATTGGGATTAAAAAGTACCGTCTTATGTAGTATAATTAGATTTCCAAAAGGCTTTCCAATGATGTACCTCACAAAAGACCTTTACATTAGAATCAAAGCCCACGAAATGGATGGAGAACTATGTAAATAGATCAAAGACTGGCTTACTAGAAGAAAGCAGTGAGTACAGGCACACGACCGAATTTCCAGCGACTGATGGTTCAGTACCTCCTTTAGTCACGACAAAATTATGTGAGGGAACTTGAAATTACCGCGGCCACCAGACTAGTTTACTGGGCGGCCACAGATTGCATTGTGTGTAGGGAGCACTTATTTACATTCTTTACATTGCACTTGCTGGTGGTGATACTGCAATTCTGTGAGATTCTTAGCTTATTTTGCTTAAATTTATGGCTTTTAAGACATATGAGTGTCAGTCATGGTGTCAAACGTAAATACCAGTCCATATCGATCCAAGATTAAGTAGAACTGTTGAAAAAAATGGACCTTGGTGTTTCGGTGCATAAGCTGTGTGACATCTACAGTATTGGTTCATCAACTGTTTATGATATAAAGAAGCAAAGGGAGATTATACTGAAATTCTATGCAGACAGCGATTCCAAGAAGCAAATGACAATTAGAAAAACTATGAAAGATGGTAAGAGCACTGAGCACGATCGAGTGATGATGGAATGGTTTCGACAGCATCAGAGTGATGGAGTGGACTTGTCAGGAAGCATGAAAATGAACCAGGATAAGTAATTCCATAAAGAACTTAAATCACAACATGAGTGTAACTATAGTGAAGGATGGCTTCAAAGATTCAAGAAGAGTCATGGAATTTCCATGAATAAAGTGTGCTGAGAAAAGCGGTCTGTAAACCACGATGGAGCTGCTGAGTATGAGGAAGAATTTGCAAAACTCGTAGCTGACAAGCACCTCATTCCTGAGCAGGTGTATAATGCATTTCATTTATTTATTCGCTTTACATTCAATATTTGTTTAATTTAAATTTCTAGCAGCCCATGGTATACTTTAGACACGGGAGATGCATAATTAGTGGGTTAGAGGTGTGTTGATGAATTATCATTATTACGTGACCACAGTTGGTCCGGTAAAATACTTAATCCAGCAAGGCTTTGGAACCAAGAGTGCCGGAAAATCAGTGGTGTACCTGTAGTATTAAATGATGAGCCTCAGACTGGCTAGATGTAACAAGTGGTGTACCACAGGGGTTGGTCCTAGGCACAATTCTTTTCATAATATATATCAATGACCTAGAACTCGACCTCATATCTCACATCTCTAAATTTGCCAATGATACTAAACTAGGAGGTAGAGATGTAAACAAGTGGGACTGCAAAATGATTCAAAGAGATCTTAACTTACTAGCAGAATGGTCAGATAAATGGTAAATGAAGTTTAATGTAGACAAGTGTAAAGTTATACACTTCGGAGACAAGAATATATGTTACAACAACAAACTATTCAGAAACTCTCTAACTAAAATAAATGAAGAAAAGGACCTGGGAGTTGTCATAAGCAACAATCTGAAGCACACTATAGAGTGTCAAGCAGCAAGTAAAAAAAGGCAACAAAATATTAGGTTTCATAGCCAGAAAGATAGATTACAAAACATCTGAAAGAATTCTCATACTTTATAATTATCTAATAAGGCCACACCTTGAATATGCAGTCCAGTTTTAATCCCCAAACAACAAAAAAGACAGGGAAAATTAGAGCAAGTACAAAGATGCCTGACAAAATTGGTCCCAATCCTTAGAAATCTGGCAAAAGGAGAGGCTAAAATATCTTTTCCCTTAAAAAAGTAGACTTTATGGCAACTTAATCCAAGTGTTCAAAATTCTGAACAAGTTTGACATGGTAAATCATGAACATCTTTTCAAAATACATGAAAATGTGGCTACCAGGACAGATAGAATAAAACTCAAAGCTAAAAGATGTAGTATGGATGTAGGAAAAAGCATCTTTTCCTATAGGTGAGCTGAGCACTAGAATAAGTTACCATCAGATGTGGTGAATGCTAAGGCTGTAAATACCCTGAAAGTCATTTAGACAAATATTCTATAAATTCAGGTATACTGAGAAGAACACCAGAAATAAACTATATAAACGATAGCAGCAATGGGGAGAGCAGAAGGCTAATGTGCAGCAGTGGGCAGTCAGTGATAGCTTAAAAGCTGCTTAGCGGAACTACATTTCATTGTCAAGTTAAACTTTTTTTCACCAGACAACCTAGTCATGGGCCAATCAGGCCTCCTGTTTTCTGACTTTCTCATGTAAACTCATGTAAACTATCTGGAAAAAAAAAACAGAAAAGCTAAAATCTTCAAACCTTGTATAACTACCATAAAATAGTAGTAATAAAATAATACCAAAATAATGCTAACAACTGTAAAGAAGTACAAGTACAGTACAGTAATCTTTTTGTAACACTTGTCTGAAAGTGATGAAAAAGTTCAAGTATCTTAAATTACTAATGAAAACTTGTCTAAAAGTGATAAAAAAGTTAAAGCATCTTAAATTACTAATGAAAACTTGTCTAAAAGTGATGAAAAAGTTAGAGCATCTTAAATCACTTATGATACAAGAGAAGTAAATAATATATGACAATCACAATAAATTCTGGGAAGGGTAGCCAATCTATGCCATAGGCCAATTTAATGCTCCATCGGTGAAGCTGCACAGTTATCATGGATGTGAATCAATATTTGTTCATGATATGACATTCTCAAAATATCTTACAAGATGCTTCTACAAATGAAGATGAAATAAATGCTAATCTTTAAAACAAGACAGAAAGTAATCAAAAAACTAAAGTATGATGATGGAGCTTCAGTGCTAGGCCATCCTTATAACATTAACAAGTCCTACAGCTCCACCACCCTCTCATACAACCTGTACTTATCTACACTTGCCTGAGATCAACATCTTTTCATGAAGGGAAAAACTAAATTTACTGTTGAGTAAAATAGATATCAAATGACATGTGCAGTAAAATGCTATTACAGCTATTCATTTTAAATGGGAGTGCATTCCTGGAGAACAGTCTGTATATAAAATTCCTTAAAATGAATAATGGTTTCAATGGGAACAGTGGGAGTTACCTTCAAGACCCCTAAACCAAAACACTAGCTCTTCTAAACACAAAATTCAAAAAGTGTTTAATACAAACTATTTACACTATGCAATAAGAGATTTAACATCAAATAAAAAGCAAAAATCAGTTATGCATGATTCAATCTTCCACTTATGAACCAAGTAGCTGCATATCTACGATGCTTTTGAACAAATCTTATCAAAACTTAATAGTATCAATTTTTGGTTTAGGTCTTCTACCCACTAAGCCAGTATTCTTTATCTTTTTTTTTTACTACAGGATTTCTCACTCTATTATATATTTCACTCATAGCTGACATACTCTTACCTTTACCTGCATTTCTCATAACTGACAGAACACTCAAATGATGCAATGGTATCAAACCACCTAGGGTCCCTCACTACTCTCAAGCCTTCCATGTATCTCCAGTTTTGTGTCTAAAATTAATATTTCCTTACACTTCTTCATGGGAAGGCTCTTCATTATCAAAAGAACTTGGACACTTTGGGGGTATTATATCTGTGGAACACTGATGAAATCAAAGTACTATGCATATGTTCACAGCAAACAACAAACACTATGTGGTAATACATCGACCAAATATAACAAATGCAAAAGTGAAGATCTGCTAAGTAGTAAAACAGAAGTAGTTTAAATGCAAAATCACTAAAACAGTAACCACTTAAAAAGTGAGATAGCTGAGGTGTATGCATGAAAATTTACTAAACTGGAGTCTTCATTAAAATGGGTACTTGCATCCGCTAGGAGCTAAATTTCCCTCTTTTATCATGAGAGCATATCTTTATACAGAATTCCCTTATATTGGTCTTTTGTAGAACACTATACTTAAAGCAAATCATGCATATACTAATAAATTTTGAAGAAAAAAAAATATAATTAATTCAATCCATTCTGATTCTATAATCATTAAATGGAACATGCAATAAGTTTGGCACAATGTTTTATGCTAAACAGAACCTATATGGATTCTGACAAGGGTGAGGTCTTACCTATCAGGACAACCTCTAACACTGAGGTAAATTTCTTCAGTTGTTTAGGTAGTGCTCTCCTAATCACAGCAATCCCTGTAGTTTTGGTTTCCAGAATGTGCTGCCAAGGAATATTCAAGTGTATGTTCTTGACATTAGTAATTCTGGGAGCTTGGAATTCACTTATAGGCTCACCATCTTCTAAATTTTCACAATGACATGCACTTGTAATGCAGCTTGAGTCACTGTTTTCTTGCAGAATAGTTCTAAATCCTTGGTCATGACATATTTTCTTAATATTCGGTAGAAGAGTAACATCATTTTCACAGTCTGCAGCTTCATCTTGATTGTTAATAAATGAGCTGGCTGTTACCTCTGCATTTCTGGTATAACAGCTAACTGGGACATACTTACAATTTTTATCATGATCATTTATGATGTGTGGTGTTTCAGAAAAATTTTCTAATTCTTTGTCAAAATCATGGTTAAGGACTTCCCTCAGCAACTTCAACACATTCTCTCTACAGAAATCATCAGTTGAAACACCAATCCACAAGTTAACAGTTCCACATATTCTACGATTAATAATGTGAGGCTTCTCTGTGTAGATTTTCACTGCACCCCAGAACTGGTTAGGAACAGCCTCCAATGGGACCTCTTCAATAATTTCTTCCATATTAATCTAAAAATGAAATTCCTGAATTATCTATCCAAGAAAAGTACTGTCAGGAGAGGGAAAGAGAGAAGGATTGAAATGCAAAGGTAATACAACGTTATAATAACAGCATTTAATAATGTTTCTGAATTACCATAAAAAGGCATAAACAAAATTACAAGTGTTCAGCTATATTTTTGAATTAGCAGAAAAAGTACATAAACAACATTACAAAAGTGTTCAACAATCTTTTTTTAATTACAAAAAAAAAATATATTAACAAAAATTACAACTACAGTGTTCAGCAATGCTTCCGAATTACCAGTAAAATTGTGAATGGATTTAGGTGCAGGAGAGAGAGGAGGACTGGAATAAACTGGAACTTTAGAATTAATGTATGCATTTCCAATCACATGAGGAAATATAATAAGTTTATAACAAAGTGAAATTACAGGGGCAAAAGAGAAGAGGATGAAGCTGTACAAGTTAATGGGGTACACAAGCTACCAATACAGGAATGAGATCAGTGATAATATGCAGTAACTACAATAAGGGAAGAGTTTCTGAAAAGTGATCTCATGTCTCCTTCCTCTTCCCTTTCCAACAGTTTCTGTATAACCTCTGACATAATGAGAAAACCGTAAAAACTAATTAGTTCATATATGCCCAAAGAACTAAGCATAAAATCACAAAATACCACTGAGGTTCCACAGAAAAAAAATAAGACTTACTATCTTCATTCAAATTTTCTTCCTCTTTTATTTTTGTTTGCCATTTCCTACAGAAGAAAGGTAGCACCAGAACAGACAAAGAAAGGGCCTTATTCAATCACACTCCAGCTGACATGTGTAATGTGATGAAAACACATCCCCTTAGCAACATCCTGGCTCCCCCAGCTCCATTAAATACCCTAGAAAACATGTCAACCCTTGTAAAGCACACTACTCCAATGCACTCTATCCCATGCCCTACGCATGCCTTTTATCACCCACCACCTAGCATGCTCAGGCCCTGAGCAATGAAAATCATTTTCACTTCATCCTTACATTTCCAATTTGGTCTCACCTCTCTCTGAGAACACCACTTCAAACACACCTATATTTTTTTTTTTTTTTTTTTTTTTATACTTTGTCGCTGTCTCCCGCGTTTGCGAGGTAGCGCAAGGAAACAGACGAAAGAAATGGCCCAACCCTCCCCATACACATGTATATACATACGTCCACACACGCAAATATACATACCTACACAGCTTTCCATGGTTTACCCCGGACGCTTCACATGCCTTGATTCAATCCACTGCCAGCACGTCAACCCCGGTATACCACATCGCTCCAAATCACTCTATTCCTTGCCCTCCTTTCACCCTCCAGCATGTTCAGGCCCCAATCACACAAAATCTTTTTCACTCCATCTTTCCACCTCCAATTTGGTCTCCCTCTTCTCCTCGTTCCCTCCACCTCCGACACATATATTCTCTTGGTCAATCTTTCCTCACTCATTCTCTCCATGTGCCCGAACCATTTCAAAACACCCTCTTCTGCTCTCTCAACCACGCTCTTTTTATTTCCACACATCTCTCTTACCCTTACGTTACTTACTCGATCAAACCACCTCACACCACATATTGTCCTCAAACATCTCATTTCCAGCACATCCATCCTCCTGCGCACAACTCTATCCATAGCCCACGCCTCGCAACCATACAACATTGTTGGAACCACTATTCCTTCAAACATACCCATTTTTGCTTTCCGAGATAATGTTCTCGACTTCCACACATTCTTCAAGGCTCCCAGAATTTTCGCCCCCTCCCCCACCCTATGATCCACTTCCGCTTCCATGGTTCCATCCGCTGCCAGATCCACTCCCAGATATCTAAAACACTTCACTTCCTCCAGTTTTTCTCCATTCAAACTCACCTCCCAATTGACTTGACCCTCAACCCTACTGTACCTAATAACCTTGCTCTTATTCACATTTACTCTTAACTTTCTTCTTTCACACACTTTACCAAACTCAGTCACCAGCTTCTGCAGTTTCTCACATGAATCAGCCACCAGCGCTGTATCATCAGCGAACAACAACTGACTCACTTCCCAAGCTCTCTCATCCCCAACAGACTTCATACTTGCCTCTCTTTCCAAGACTCTTGCATTCACCTCCCTAACAACCCCATCCATAAACAAATTAAACAACCATGGAGACATCACACACCCCTGCCGCAAACCTACATTCACTGAGAACCAATCACTTTCCTCTCTTCCTACACGTACACATGCCTTACATCCTCGATAAAAACTTTTCACTGCTTCTAACAACTTGCCTCCCACACCATATATTCTTAATACCTTCCACAGAGCATCTCTATCAACTCTATCATATGCCTTCTCCAGATCCATAAATGCTACATACAAATCCATTTGCTTTTCTAAGTATTTCTCACATACATTCTTCAAAGCAAACACCTGATCCACACATCCTCTACCACTTCCGAAACCACACTGCTCTTCCCCAAATATATGTATATATATATATATCTTCTTTCTCAACCTTTCCCCACTCATTTTCCCCACATGTCCACACCATTTCAGCATAACCTCTACAGCTCTCTCAGTCATACTCTTCTTGCTACCAAATCTCTTATCCTCTCATTATTTACTCAATAAACTCTCCTAGCAACACACATTGTACTTAAACATTTTATTTCCAATACAACCATCCTCTTCCATACATTCTCATCTATAGCCCATATCTTGCATCCATACAACATTGTTGGGACTATCTTACCTTTAAACATAACCATTTTCGCCCTCCCAGAAAACGACCGCTTTTTCTACACATTCCTCAATGCTTCCAGAACCTTCCATGGTTCCACTTCCTAACATGTCCACTCCTAGGTATCTAAAACACTTCACTTCCCCCAGTTTTTCTCCATTCAAACTTACACCCTGCCTAACCAGTCTCTTTGCAGTATTAAACCTAATAACCTTACTTTTATTCATATTTACTCACAACTCTCCTTTCACACATACTCCTAAACTCAAGACAGCAACTTCCAATCTGCCACCAGTGCCGACATCAGCAAATAAAAGCTGACTCACTTCCCAGGTCCTCTCACAGATGCTACGCCTGCCCCTCTTTCCAAAACCCTTACATTTTACCTCCCTCACCATCCCATCCACAAACACATTAAACAACCAAGGTAGCATCCCGCTATCCTCATGCAGACCCACCTGTACCTGGAACCACTCACCCCTCTCTCTACTTACTCATACACAGGGTTTATTTTCTTGATAAAAACACCTCACTGCTTCAAAGAGCTTTCCTCCAATACTATATATTCACGACAGCTTCCAAAATGCACCTCTATCAATCCTATCATTTGCTTTCTTCATATCCATAAATGCTACATACATACCCTCCAGTTTCTCAAAGAAAACACCAGATCCACATACCCTCAAGTCACTCCTGAAACCACACTGCTTACACCCAATCTGACACTCTGTGTGTACTTCATACAAAGGCACTATATATGCAGTCTTCTAATTCTCAGGAACCTCACCATGATCCATACTTACAACGACTATCCTAGCTAACCAATCAACAACACAGTCACCTCCCCTCTTGAAAAATCAACTGCAATACCATCCATGCCAAATACCTTGTCATGTTTCATCTTTCACAAGGCTACCACCCTTTGTCTTCATCAAACCAATTGCCATACCCTTCCTGGCCCAAACATCCTATATCTGCCATCATATCATAAAACACACTCAAGTCTTTCAAATACTCACTCCATCTCCTCTTTGCCTCATTACCACATCATTTGCTCCCCTTCACTGAAGTTCCCATTTATTTTCACTTTTCTCACATTATCAACCTCCTCCTAAAACATCTTACTCTCTCTCGACTTTGCTGATACTCTCTCATCCCAACTCTCAATTGCCCTCTTTTCCATCCCCTGCATCTGCCAATCACTCACACTCCTTCCCTGCATATACCGCCCATACACATCTCTTTTCTTCTTCACTAGCAGCTTTATTTCATCAACCCACCACTCACAACCGTTTCTCACCAGATCCATAAATGTTACATACAAATCTATCTGTTTTTCTAAGTATTTCTTACATACATTCTTCAAAGCAAACACCTGATCCACATATCCTCTACCCCTTCTGAAACCACACTGCTCCTCCTCAATCTGACGCTCTGTACATGCCTTGGCCCTCTCAATCAATACCCTTCCATATAATTTTCCAGGAATACTCAACAAAGTTATAGCTCTGTAATGTGAACACTCACCTTTATCCCCTTTGCCTTTATAGATGGGACTATACATGCATTCCGACAATCCTCAGGCACTTCACTATGAACCATGCATATATCAAATATCCTCACCAACCAGTCAACAACAAGTCATCCCCTTTTTCAATAAATTCCATTGCAATACCATCCAAACCCACCGCCTTGCTGGCTTTCACCTGCAACACTTTCACTACCTCTTCCCTATTTACCAAAGCATACTCCCTGACCCTCTCACTTCACACACCACCTCGACCAAAACACCCTATATCTCCCACACTATCATCAAATACATTCAACAAACCTTCAAAATACTCACACCATCTCCTTCTCACTTCACCACTACTTGTTATTACCTCCCCATTTGCCCCCTTCACCGATGTTCCCATTTGTTCTCTTGTCTTACACACTTTATTTACCTCCTTCCCAAACATCTTTTTATTCTCCCTAAAGTTTGATGATACTCTCTCACCCCAACTCTCATTTGCCTTCTTCACCTCTTGCACCTTTCTCTTGACCTCTTACCTCTTTCTTTTATACATCTCCCAGTCAGTTGCAATATTTCCCTGCAAAAATCGTCCAAATGCCTCTTTCACTAAAATATCTTACTGAATTTTTTGATAAACCCATCTGGGACTCCGTTGAACTTCTAGGGCTTGGTTCTTTACAGGTTAAAGTAATACTGTTTGTTCAATCATCAGTAATATACTGCTGAAACATACTGTACCTCTTTCTTCAACATCCTATTTGTTTTAAAGTTTTTTCATTCATGATTGCCATTTCCAGTGTTAGTGAGATAGTGCCAAGAGCAGATGAAGAAAGGCCACATCTGCTCACATCTACTCTTTAGCTGTCATGTATAATGCACAGAAACCACAGCTCCCTAACCACAACCAGGCCCCACACACCTTTCTATGGTTTACTCCAGATGCTTCAAAAGCCCTGGTGCAGTCCAATGACAGCACATCAACCATGCATACCACATCATTCTATTTCACTCTATCTTGTACATGCCTTTCACCCTCCTGCATGTTTTGGCCCCAATCACTCAAAATCTTTTTCACTCCATCTTTCCATCTCCAATTTGGTCTCCCTATTCTTGTTCTTTCCACTCCTGACACACATCCTCTTTGTCAAACCACCACACACCATAAATTGTTCTCAAACACTTCACTTCCAACACATGCACCCTCTGCCATACAGTCCCAATCTACAGCCCATCATATGTGACATGTCAAGTGGAATACAAGTAAATAAGATCTTTTTAACAAGCCTATTATAAGATATAAGCTGAATTTTCCTATAAGACCATATCATGATACATATTTAATTTTTTATTAAATCTCTCTCAATTTTCAATCAATTTTTTCTTAGTTCTTAAATGATTTTGATTACTTCCCTTTCAGTTTCAAGCTCTCTTTCATATTCAGTGTACCCCTGAGTATCTAACAAGGAAAGGCTTAGATTACCTGTTTCAGTGTTCCTTATGAGTTCAACCTTTACTGGAGTTTTGAGTACTGGAAAGAGAGAAATATATGTTAAAGCACCTATATCACTCCATCTTTTTTTTTTGCATACAGCAAAGATTACATAATAATCAAATTCATAAATTACTTCAAAACATCACTTGAACATTTACCCACATGATTTATGAAAAATTCCATATAGTAGACTGAATACACACACAAATATCCTCATGGACTCATGATAAAAGCGACCAATCATCTAAACAAAAGAGATGCATAAGTAGAGTGTGTTCTTGAGCTGCCACAAAACCTTTGACTCTGTTCCCTCCATGAGGTTGATCAAGAAACTGAAGTTAAGCACAGGCTTTAGGACTTTTGCAGATATTAACCATGACTTATTCACCCTGGTTCCTTGCAACACCTCCTGTGAGAATTTTCCATCTGTGGATTACGAACCTGTGTCATTAGGTAAATTTGGGCTTTGTGCTAGACTACACGTGAGAAGGTGGCCTCCATCTTGGCCTTCCTTAGAACCTTTCATTGAAGGGAATAAGAAGAGTAAGAGTCTCTGGCACTTTTCTTCTACCTTCAAAAGAGTTGAACTTCAGTGAATGTCCAAATCACCATTTGGGGTAGTTTTTGCTTTACAGTTTAGTCTTTCAAGTGTTTTTCTCTAAGTCCTTCTCCTTCATGTGAGTATGCTCTCATGCTTGTGGGCCAGACTGCTAAAGAGTGGAATGTGTTTTGAAGACTGAGAAACCTTTTCTCTCCAAGGCAGTGTCCTACAAGAATTTTTTCCTGTATTTCTTTGTCTACCCTCCATTCCCTTCCTTTTACTTCAAAAAGCTTTCTCTGTATCAAATGTGACCACAATGGACTCGCACCCACAATCTGCAAATTTTGAGCTCGTGAAAGGTTGGCAATGAGTGGGTCAATGACATTAGCCTGGTGGACTTCAATGCTTGGCTGCTGGTGGAACCAGGAAACATGAAAACAGCTGTGTTCATACTATCACCCTCATGCACCATGAAACAACAACTGCATCAATGTCTAGTCTCGTCCAATCTGCACCTGACACAAGTTACATCACAAAAAAAAAATCATTCTGGCTTTTGGAAGTATCATTCCTTGAAGCCTGCTCTCTCATGATAATCTAACTCTACTGAGATACACGGCAACCAGATGAAGTGTGCATGTGCATTATAAGTGCATCAGTTACCTCCAAGCAGCCATGCTGCATGCTAGCTCTTTAAAATTTTCTCTAGTCCCTCTCACACACTTCTGCTCTCCACTGAGCAGTAACATTTACGTGTAAAACTGTTTCCATTGTGTTTTATAAAGGTGTTTTCTATGATATCTCATTAGTTCAAGCTTGTAACAACTATTTGAGTGTGAAATGCTGCTGTGTTTCAGAACAAATGCTCCACTGTGCATATGATAAATGTCTCATCCCTCTCCAAAAGTAATCCAAAGTATTGTGAAGTGTTATCAAAAAAAGTGTGTTGTTATATGCTGGAATATTAAAGCTCTTATAACATAACCCACCACATTTGTTCAATCTCATTACAATGACCTCCTACATGCATGCTCATGGCTTGCGTCTGGTCACTGCTTTAGAAGTTTAGATGATCACAAACAACTATGCCAGTACAGCATGAATTCAACATAGAGTTTGATGGAAGCAATTATATACCAAAGTCTGTTTTGTTGGATTCTGGTTGTTCTTCCCAAAGGCACAATGATATTGCAGGGCAGACAAGAAGCACCCTTGCAACATGACTTCCCTTCTACTGCCACTTCTACCCAGCCAGAGCTAAATAGCGCTCAGCAAATATAATAGGTGCAACCATCTACTCCTCTCCACACTACCACCCCTACCCAACCAACCACACCCTGTACAACTCCCTTAACCACATCCTGGACAACTTCCTCAAATATATAACATACCAAAAAGTAAGACTGTTAAGACTGTTATAAAATATATATTTATTGTATCTGTATAATGCTTTTAAGATTACACAGTTGTATAATTCCATTACGTAATATAACAGCACACGTTGTGAGGATGGATTTTTTAACACTGCTTACAGACAAATCATACATGGTAGCAAAATTCAAAAACCACCATAACATACCCAGACACTTATATTAACCAACAGAATTATAAAAAATGAAGAAAAACAAAAGTATTGGCAAAAACTAAAAAGATAATGAACAATTTTGAAGGTTTGTTAATATTCTATTTTTCTATTCATTAGCCTTACTATAACTCATATTCAATTTCCAATTTCACCAATGTAAAGCTCAGATATTCACTCTTTTGTTATACAGAGCTCACTATGCTCCACCTGTTTTATTCTGGAAGACTTGAGTTGACTGCACTGAAAACTAAAACACATGACATCGTCACATAGTCTTTTTTTATTTTGTGGTTTTATGTGAGAGAGTATCAATCTTACATTATCAAAGAATGTACATTATTTCAAATGAAAAAATGAATCGGTTAGAGGAAAATCCATCCAATTACCAAAAATATAGTGCAGCTCTTCCTGACCTAAAGGTCATAATGAACCTAATGTGTGGAGGGGATAATGTTATTAGAAAGGCAATGTGCAAAGGGGTTGGGTGGTTTACTAAGGATGAGTGAAGGCTAGTGCTTTCTCAATGGAAAATGAGGGTTAGAAAGAATATATTCCAAGAAATATCTTCCTTAAAATATATTCTTGCTTGCAGGAAACCATGATGGAGAGACATTGTTTTTCACTCATCTAAACCCGATCTTATTTACATATTTCAAGAATTTTATGAATCATTCTGTCATGCCATACCTTGTGAAAATGAGGCTTGATTACAAAACACTGATAGATCAACAGCACAATGCCCACTTTATTCCTAACAAACAAAATAAGGACTTTAATATGGTATCATAATGATATCTACAAGTTAGTAATTCACAGATCACAAAAAACACGTTTAAAAATGAGATTTTACGATAACCTAGTTATTTAGTCCACAACTCTGAATATCTTACCTTATCAACAATCCACTTCCCATCTTCTACAGCTCTATTAATTATCTGAGATATACGTTCTGGGTCTGTCTCATCACTATGCTGATTAAAACCCTGTTAAAGAAAATTCAATAAAGTCATGCTTAATGAAAAACTATATGAATGACATAATACAATAAGTACTTGTAAAAATTTGAAGTAATCAATGTTCCACTTTCGTCTTTTACCATGGCACTAAACAGCTGCCAATCTTTGGTGTTGGACAGCTTAGTTACTGTCTTAACACTACTCAGTCCTGCTTCACTCTCCAATACCTTCATCTCTATGTGTATTCACTGTTGAACAGATCTACTCATTAACAATTAATGCAGGTCTAGTCACACAAAATTCATAGGTGGTAAAGATCTGAATAGAAGGTTTAATAACATAATAAAAAACATAAAAGAGTATATATGATTTATATCAGGCTGATGTGGGCTCTCAAAATAACTGGAAAAATTATTTTTGAGATAATACAATTTATGATTTTATGAAATTCTACCAATTACAGACATACTGTAAAAGAAAACTCTCCTCAAGCTTTTTCTATTTCATGTGCAAGTCAATAACCAAAAAGGGAGGAGGTTGGGGTTCAAAGGAAAGCTCATCACAATCGGGATCTGGCTTGCAATCTACAATTGTGTACCTCTAATCTGGACTACAGCTTCACTGTTTTTTTCAGTTTCTACGTACTATTACAAAAATAGATTGTAAACTATTTATATGTATCCCTCTCTTCAGTTGGGAATCCTATGTGTACTCAGGGGCAACTAAAGTGAGGGAGAGGCACAAAAATTGGTGATCGTATATTTTTTAATTTCATTTTTTTTTTTTTTTGTCGCTGTCTACCGCGTTAGCGAGGTAGCACAAGGAAACAGGAAATAGACAAAACAATGGCCCAACCCACCCACATACACATGTATATATATACATGTCCACACACACAAATATACATACCTATACATCTCAACATATACATATATATACACACAGAGACATATATATATATACACATGTACATAATTCATACTGTCTACCTTTATTCATTCCCATCGCCACCCCACCACACATGAAATAACAAACCCCTCCCCCCACATGTGCACCAGGTAGTGCTAGGAAAAGACAATAAAGGCCACATTTGTTCACACTCAGTCTCTAGCTGTCATGTATAATGCAGTAGAGGATGTGTGGATCAGGTGTTTGCTTTGAAAAATGGAGGTGAGAAATACTTAGAAAAACATATGGATTTGTATGTAGCATTTATGGATCTGGAGAAGGCATATGATAGAGTTGATAGAGATACTCTGTGGAAGGTATTAAGAGTACATGGTGTGGGAGGTAAGTTGCTAGAAGCAGTGAAAGGTTTTTATCGAGGATGTAAAGCATGTGTACGAGTAGGAAGAGAGGAAAGTGATTGGTTCTCAGTGAATGTCAGTTTGCGGAAGGGGTGTGTGTTGTCTCCATGGGTGTTTAATTTGTTTATGGATGGGGTTGTTAGGGAGGTGAATGCAAGAGTTATGGAGAAAGGGGCAAGTATGCAGTCTGTTGGGGATGAGAGGGCTTGGGAAAAGAGTCAGTTGTTATTCGCTGATGATACAGCACTGGTGGCTGATTCAGGTGAGAAACTGCAGAAGTTGGTGACTGAGTGTGGCAAAATGTGCGAAAGAAGAAAGCTCAGAGTAAATGTGAATAAGAGCAAGGTTATTAGGTACAGTAGGGATGAGCGACAAGTCAATTGGGAGGTAAGTTTGAATGGAGAAAAACTGGAGGAAGTGAAGTGTTTTAAATATCTGAGAATGGATTTGGCAGCAGATCGAACCATGGAAGCGGAAGGGAGTCACAGAGTGGGGGAGGGAGCGAAGGTTCTGAGAGTGTTGAAGAATGTGTGGAAGGGCAGAACATTATCGCAGAGAGCAAAAATGGGCATGTTTGAAGGAATAGTGGTTCCAGCAATGTTATATGGTTGTGAGGCATGGGTTGTGATAGGGTTGTGCAGAGGAGGGTGGATGTGTTGGAAATGAGATGTTTGAGGACAATATGTGGTGTGAGGTGGTTTGATCGAGTAAGTAATGACAGGGTAAGAGAGATGTGTGGTAATAAAGTGTGGTTGAGAGAGCAGAAGGTGTATTGAAATGGTTTGGTCACATGGAGAGAATGAGTGAGGAAAGATTGACGAAGAGGATATATGTGTCAGAGGTGGAGGGAACAAGAAGTGGGAGACCAAATTGGAGGTGGAAGGATAAGTAAAAAAGATTTTGAGCGATCAGGGCCTGAACATACAGGAGGGTGAAAGGCATGCAAGGAATACAGTGAATTGGAATGATGTGGTACACTGGGGTCAACGTGCTGTCAATGGATTGAACCAGGGCATGTGAAGCCATGGAAAGTTTTGTGGGAGTGGATCTGGCAGCGGATGGAACCATGGAAGCGGAAGTGGATCATAGGGTGGGGGAGGGGGCGAAAATTCTGGGGGCCTTGAAGAATGTGTGGAAGTCGAGAACATTACCTCGGAAAGCAAAAATGGGTATGTTTGAAGGAATAGTGGTTCCAACAATGTTGTATGGTTGCGAGGCGTGGGCTATGGATAGAGTTGTGCGCAGGAGGATGGATGTGCTGGAAATGAGATGTTTGAGGACAATGTGTGGTGTGAGGTGGTTTGATCGAGTGAGTAACGTAAGGGTAAGAGAGATGTGTGGAAATAAAAAGAGCGTGGTTGAGAGAGCAGAAGAGGGTGTTTTGAAGTGGTTTGGGCACATGGAGAGGATGAGTGAGGAAAGATTGACCAAGAGGATATATGTGTCGGAGGTGGAGGGAACGAGGAGAAGAGGGAGACCAAATTGGAGGTGGAAAGATGGAGTGAAAAAGATTTTGTGTGATCGGGGCCTGAACATGCAGGAGGGTGAAAGGAGGGCAAGGAATAGAGTGAATTGGAGCGATGTGGTATACCGGGGTTGACGTGCTGTCAGTGGATTGAATCAAGGCATGTGAAGCGTCTGGGGTAAACCATGGAAAGCTGTGTAGGTATGTATATTTGCGTGTGTGGACGTATGTACATACATGTGTATGGGGGGGGGGGTTGGGCCATTTCTTTCGTCTGTTTCCTTGCGCTACCTCGCAAACGCGGGAGACAGCGACAAAGTATAAAATAGAAAAAAAAAAAAATATGTATTATATTATATCTTTTATTATACTTAATCGCTGTTTCCCACGTCAGCGAGGTAGCCCAAGGAAACAGACGAAGAATGGCCTAACCATTCAAATGCACATATATATATATATATACATAAACACCCATACACACACATATACATACATATACATTTCAATGTATATATACATATACATACACACATATACATATATACACATGTACATATTCATACTTGGTGCCTTCATCCATTCCCGTCGTCACCCTGGCACACAAGAAACAGCACCCCTCCCCAGCGAGGTAGCACCAGGAACACAGACAAAAAGGCCAAGTTCATTCAAACTCAGTCTCTAGCAGTCATGTGTAATGCAACAAAATCACACCTCCCTATCCAAGTTCAGGCCCCACAGATCTTTCCATAGTTTACCCTAGACATTTCACATGCCCTCGAATCCATTGACAGTATGTTGACCCTGGTATACCGAATCATTCCAATTCACTTGCACACCGTTCATCTTCCTGTATGCTCAAGCCCTGATTACTCAAAATCTTTTTCAATCCATCCTTCCACCTCCAATTTGGTCTCCCACTTCTTGTTCCCTCCACCTCAGACAAATAAGTCCTCTTTCTCAATCTATCCTCACTCATTCTTTCCATATGCCCAAACCATTTCAACACACCCACTTCTGCTCTCTCAACCACACTTTTCATTTCCACACATCTCTCTTACCTTTCCATTACTTCATCAAACCACCTTACACCACATATTGTCCTCAAACATTTCATTTCCAACACATCCACCCTCCTCTGTACAACCCCCAGCCCATGCTTTGCAACCATATAACTTTTTGGAACTACTATTCCTTCAAACAAACCCATCTTTGCTCTCTGAGACAACATTCTCTCTTTCCACGCATTCTTCATTGCTCCCAGAACCTTCACCCCCCTCCCCCACCCTGTGACTCACTTCCACTTCCATGGTTCCATTCCCTGCTAAATCCACTCCCAGATATCTAAAACACTTCACTTCCTCCAATTTTCCTCCACTCAAACTTCATCCCAATTTCCTTGTCTCTCAATCCCACTGAACCTAATAATCTTCCTGAGAAATTATATGGGAGGGTTTCGACTGAGAGGATGAAGGCATGGTGCCTGTAGTGCATGATTCAGAGCATTATATTCTGACCAATATAAAATTAAATGGCAGTAGTATACTTCGGTAAATATGAGGCAGGTAATATATGTAGGTAGTGGTTGGTATGCAGCCAAAGACAGGGAGGTACATTACCAGTACACCTGCCTGGGTATCGACAGAGTCAGACGGCTGCATTGAGAGCCAGCACTTCATTGGTTGTCATGTTGCACTCCTTTAACCCAGATAGCTGTCTCTTTTTTTTTCTACCAAACTCATAAGCGGGCTGCCGGCATTCTGTCCACAAACATACAACCTCCCCTTGTCACACATAACACTTGACAAACACTTAATTCACACAGCTCATTCTTCCTAACTAGATTTCTCAGCAGTAATCGCTATGTGCTAGCCCTGCCTTTTGATAAAATGGTAGAAGCAATAAACAGAAGCAATAGGTAAGAACATTAAGAAGTGGGAGCATTAGAAGGAAACATTAAATATAAGTAGTGTGTAACAACACTAGGAGTATTAGATAGCAGTAATAAGTTGGAGTATTTAGTTAACACATAAGGTAACAGTAGTTGGTGGAAACATTAGGTAGAAGCCTCTGAAAAAACTGCGCCCTCTGCCATTGGCCAATCAAGGGCGAGTCGCTTAAGGCTAAGCAGCAGCACCGGAGTTCACCGGTTATGGGGACCCTTTTGCCGTGGCCGCCTCCTCGTGGAAGTTCCCATCAGGAACAGGCGTCAGAGATCAGATTGACAGATAATAGTCTAACTTTTCAAAAAGTATGCAAAACCAATGAAGAGCCCACCAAACCTCCCTAATAATATAGGTTGATCTTAATTTTCAATAATTTTGAGTGAATACATCAGTCACACTCACAAAAATGTACTAGTAAGGCACCCGATGTAAACAAACAGATGATAGCATGATCCCAAACAAATATCAACAACAATGTTGTTACACTTCTATCATTTCAGAACATCCCCCTCACCACTATAGCCCTATCGCACACAAAATGTCTCAGAATCCAAAAGGTTATTATAGATGCCGAACTAATCTGACTAATCACAGCAACGTGTTATACCGCCCGTGCCGCCAATTAGACATCTGTCGGCAAACTAACCACTCTAAACGTAGGTATGTGACCAGCAGTTACGAATTACACTCTGATCCAAGTCTGGCTGACTTACCTGTCGTATGTTATGCCGGTAATAAGCCTGGGATTCTTTGGGCAGCTTCTTGCACTCCCTCATAAGATGTTTATAAAGTTGCTTGGACGTCTCGATCGTGGAAGGGGCTCGCAAAACACAACCTGTTCCCACCATTCTTTTTTTTTTCTTCCAATAGACGAAATGATATTCACGTTATATCCCAATGGCATTTACAGCCAGACTTTCTAATTAAGTGCTACAGAATGATCACACTTGCCCAGAATGGTATGAATATGGTTTTCCAACCGCCACTCCATTTCTTTCCTCCACTCTGTTTACACTGGAAATGTGATCTAATGTAATCCGGATTCTGTAAATGTGATCTAAGGTAATCCGGATTCTGGATTCTCGTATACATATGGAGATATTTTTAGTTTTTTTTTAAAGTTTCGATTTACTTATCTTCTTTTTTTCCTTTTCACCTAATTTTGTACATTATGGTCAGATTTTAAAGGCAGTTTTTCCCTTTATACTCAGTTTTTCCGCAAATTCAATCACTTTCCAAGCTTTTTTACTTTGCTTTTCCCCATCTCATTTTCATGTCTCCTATTCCTTCATTTGTCATATTATCAGATTGTCCTACTAGAGATATCATTTTTTTTTTGTCGCCATCATTCACAAGTAACATAACAAATAAATCCACCACGACATGATTAAACCCCCCCCCCCCCCAACACCCTCGCCACGAACGACCCACCACCAAAAAAAGCCTTTCAGTAACAAATTCCTTGACAGAATTAGCCATGGCGAATCTTTAACACACCTGTCGTATTTATCCATTAATCTGTTCCTTTTTTTCTCTCTCTTTATACTCGTAATCAAAGTAAATCATTGCCATTTTCGACCACGGTGCATTGCTAGTACTTAGTCCTTTCACAATTCTTGGCCCTATTTCCCTTCGTTTGTGTATTTTACTGCTTCCAACGCGTTTACAACATTTCCTGAAATTTGAAGTGTATCCATTTATATATTTTTTTTGGTTATGCAATTTATTCAATTTAGGCCGAGGAAAATAGTTGAGGACTCTGCAATTCAAATAGACTATTTCCTTTAAAGATAAGTCGGAAGGCTATAGAGACAAGGCTGTCCTAGGATCAGGGACTGAGCTCTTTTATCAAATCCTTTATAAATCTCATTTAATCCAATTTCAACTTTGTGACAACCTCGCCCTCACTTGGTCACCGCTACATAAAATATTACACAAGCAGTTTGCTGTCGTAATTTGGGATGTTCTTCCTAGTAAGAGAGAGAGAATCACCGCCGGGGCCCCTTATGTCCAAAGTCTAACTGGTACTGTTGTACCTGCTTACAGTGGCAGCATATCTTCTAATTTCCCCTATCTCTTGACCTTTTTTATTATTATCGCCTGGTATCTACAATGATTCTTTGATATTAAAGACAACTCTGTTCCTATTCTTTTTACTTATAGGCGACCCATTCTCCATCACTGTTGTAAATACATCAATTATTTCTATATCTTCACCCAACGTATCTGCTAATAATAGTCAGTCATCTGCAAAGTATATTTTTGTGAAATATATATTTCCAAACTCTCTCTTTACTTCCATTTCCTGTATAAATTTGTTACCGATTTAAAGTGTGGTGTATCCTTATTTCAGTTAATTCTACTTTTTGTCATTTTAATGAAAAATACAATTTTATGGATCAGTGTTTGGTGAACTGTGTATTTTATTGATATCTGAATTCATACTTCTGTTAACAGAATCTTGTGTATTTTCTGAAGTCAATTATTGTCACTACGAATGACTTCATGTACAGCAAGTTAGCCCAATATATCAATATGATTATAACATTTGTTATATCTCCTGTAAAACCATTTTTTTTTTCTTGATTCTCATATAGTTCTGTGATTATCTGCTTTCCACTACCTCTTTACACGAGCACTTTACTAAACTTTGCTAAAATGTTTTTATACTTCTGGTAATGTTTTGTTCAAGATATTCTCCAAGTATTTTCCATTCTGTATTGTTACTTTGCATTTTGAAATTTTGACTTCAGTCTCTCAGTTCTTCCATTTTTTTCACTTTGAATGTTCTGTTGACATTTTTTGCTCAATTTCATTTCCCCTTCACCTTAAGAGCCATTCATATTTATTTTCTTGTCTTTCCACTAATTTTTTGCTTGGTTATCTTGTGCTATTTTAAGTCCATTAATGTCACTATGAATGTCTGATTCTTTACAGCAAATTATCAATCTAATATATCAGTAGAATAATTTCTATATCTCTATCTTAAGAACACCTGGTAGGCAGCCAATGACCAGAGAGGTATATTACCAGTAATATCCGCCTGGGTATCAGGAGGGTTAGTGATAACCGTATAGCGAGCTAGCATTTCATTTATTGTCAAGTTGCACTCCTCTGACCAAGGTAGCTGTCTTTTCTTTCTGCCTCCCCTACGTGTATACTGCTGGCATGCTGTCTAGAAACATTTAAAATCTCTCTCCCTGTTACATGCAACACTTAACTCACGCAGCTCATTCTTCTTAACTCTAGATTTCCTGTGGTGACTACTCCGTGCTAGCCCTGTCTTTTGGCAAAATGGTGTAAGCAATAGATAGTAGTAGTCAGTAGGAACATTTAGATAGGACTATCAATAAGATAGAAACATTAGGTAGTAGTAGTGGGTAGGAACATTTAGTAGCAGTAGACAGAAGGAGTCATGCGAGGTGCTCATCCTCCTCGAAGGCTCAGACTGGGGTGTCCAAATGTGTGTGGATGAAACTAAGATGAGAAAAAAGGAGCGATAGGTAGTATGTTTGAGGAAAGGAACCTGGATGTTTTGGCTCCAAGTGAAACAAAGCTCAAAGGTAAAGGGGAAGAGTAGGCTGGGAATGTCTTGGGAGTAAATTTTATAGGGTTGACGGAAAAGTCAATTGGGAGGTAAGTTTGAATGGAGAAAAACTGGTGGAGGTGAAGTGTTTTAGAAATCTGGGAGTGGATTTAGCAGCGATTGGAACCATGGAAGCGGAAGTGAGTCAGGGTGGGGGAGTAGGCAAGGTTCTGGGAACGTTGAAGAACGTGTAGAAGGCAAGAACGTTATCTTGGAGAGCAAAAATGGGTATGTTTGAAGGAATGGTGTTTCCAACAATATGGTTGCGAGGCATGGGTGGTTGTGCGGAGGAGGGTGGATGTGTTTGAAACGAAGCTCAAGGGTAAAGGGGAAGAGTGGTTTGGGAATATTTTGGGAGTAAAGTTAGGGGTTGGTGAGAGGACAAGAACAAAGGAGGGAGTAGCACCACTCCTGAAACATGAGTTGTGGGAGTATGTGATAAAGTGCAAGAAAGTAAACTCTAAATTGATATGGGTAAAACTGAAAGTGGATGGAGAGATGGGTGACTATTGGTGTCTATGCACCTGGGCATGAGAAGAAAGATCATGAGAGGCAAGTGTTTTGGGAGCAGCTGAGTGAGTGTGTTAGCAGTTTTGATGCACGAGACCAAGTTATAGTGATGGGTGATTTGAATGCAAAGATGAGTAATGTGGTAGTTGAAGGAATAACTGATGTACATGAGGTGTTCTGTGTTGTAAATGGAAATGGTAAAGAGCTTGTAGATTTTTTTTTTTTTTTTTTTTTTTTTATACTTTGTCGCTGTCTCCCGCGTTTGCGAGGTAGCGCAAGGAAACAGACGAAAGAAATGGCCCAACCCCCCCCCCATACACATGTACATACACACGTCCACACACGCAAATATACATACCTACACAGCTTTCCATGGTTTACCCCAGACGCTTCACATGCCTTGATTCAATCCACTGACAGCACGTCAAACCCTGTATACCACATCGCTCCAATTCACTCTATTCCTTGCCCTCCTTTCACCCTCCTGCATGTTCAGGCCCCGATCACACAAAATCTTTTTCACTCCATCTTTCCACCTCCAATTTGGTCTCCCTCTTCTCCTCGTTCCCTCCACCTCCGACACATATATCCTCTTGGTCAATCTTTCCTCACTCATTCTCTCCATGTGCCCAAACCATTTCAAAACACCCTCTTCTGCTCTCTCAACCACGCTCTTTTTATTTCCACACATCTCTCTTACCCTTACGTTACTTACTCGATCAAACCACCTCACACCACACATTGTCCTCAAACATCTCATTTCCAGCACATCCATCCTCCTGCGCACAACTCTATCCATAGCCCACGCCTCGCAACCATACAACATTGTTGGAACCACTATTCCTTCAAACATACCCATTTTTGCTTGTAGATTTATGAGCTGAAAAAGGACTGGTGATTGGGAATACCTGGTTTAAAAAGAGATATACATAAGTATACGTATGTAAGTAGGAGAGATGGCCAGAGAGCGTTATTGAATAATGTGTTAATTGATAGATACACAAAAGAGATGTTAATGTGCTGAGAAGTACTACTGGAGGGATGTCTGATCATTATCTTGTGGAGGCGAAAGTGAAGATTTGTAGAGGTTTTTGGGGTGAAGAGAGTGGTGAGAATAAGTGAGCTTGGGAAGGAGACTTGTGTGATGAAGTACCAGGAGAGACTGAGAGCAGAATGGAAAAAGGTGAGAGCAAAGGACATAAGGGGAGTGGGGATTGGAATGAGATGTATTTAGGGAAGCAGTGATGGCTTGCACAAAAGATGCTTGTGGCATGAGAAGCGTGGGAGGTGGGCAGATTAGAAAGGGCAGTGAGTGGTGGATGAAGAAGTAAGATTATTAGTGAAAGAGATGAGAGAAGCATTTGGACGAGTTTTGCAGGGAAATAGTGCAAATGACTGGGAGATATATAAAAGAAAGGAGCAGGAGGTCAAGAGGTGAAAAAGAGGGCAAGTGAGAGTTAGGGTGAGAGAGTATCATTAAATTTGAGGGAGAATAAAAAGATGTTTTGGAAGGAGGAAGATAAAGTGTGTAAGAAGAAGAGAACAAATGGGAACATAGGTGAAAGGGGCTAATGGGGAGGTGATAACAAGTAGTGGTGATGTGAAAAGGAGATGGAGTGAGTATTTTGAAGGTTTGTTGAATGTGTTAGATGATAGAGTGGCAGATTTAGGGTGATTTGGTCGAGGTGGTGTGCAAAGTGAGAGGGTTAGGGAGAATGATTTGGTAAACAGAGAAGAGGTAGTAAAAGCTTTGGGAAAGATGAAAGCTGGCAAGGCAGTGGCTTTGGGTGGTATTGCAGAGGAATTTATTAAAAACGGTGTGACTGTGTTCTTGACTGGCTGGTAAGGATATTTAATGTATGTATGACTCATGGTGAGGTGCCTGAGGATTGGCAGAATGCATGCATAGTACCATTGTACAAAGGCAAAGGGGATAAAGGTGAGTTCTCAAATTACAGAGGTATAAGCTTGTTGAGTATTCTTGGGAAATTATATGGGACGGTATTGACTGAGAGGGTGAAGGCATGTACAGAGCATCAAATTGGGAAGAGCAGTGTTTTTCAGAAGTTTTAGAAGGATGTGTGGATCAGGTGCTTGCTTTGAAGAATGTATGTGGAAATACTTAGAAAAGCAAATGGATTTGTATGTAGCATTTATGGATCTGGAGAAGGCATATGATAGAGTTGATAGAGATGCTCTGTGGAAGGTATTAAGAATATATGGTGTGGGAGGCAAGTTGTTAGAAGCAGCGAAAAGTTTTTATCAAGGATGTAAGGAATGTGTACGAGTAGGAAGAGAGGAAAGTGATTGATTCTCATTGATCGTCGTTTATGGCAGGGGTGCGTGGTCTCCATGGTTGTTTAATTTGTTTATGAATGGGGTTGTTAGGGAGGTGAATGCAAGAGTTTCGGAGGGGCAAATATGCAGTCTGTTGTGGATGAGAGAGCTTGGGAAGTGAGTCAGTTGTTGTTCGCTGATGATACAGCGCTGGTGACTGATTCGGGTGAGAAACTGAAGAAGCTGGTGACTGAGTTTGGTAAAGGGTGTGAAAGAAGAAAGCCGAAAATAAATGTGAATAAGAGCAAGGTTATCAGGTTCAGTAGGGTTGAGGGACAAGTCAATTGGGAGGTAAATTTGAATGGAGAAAAACTGGAGGAAGTGAAGTGTTTTAGATATCTGTGAGTGGATTTGGCAGCGGATGGAACCATGGAAGTGGAAGTGAGTCACAGGGTGGGGGTGGGGGCGAAAGTTCCGGGAGTGTTGAAAAATGTGTGGAAGGTAAGAACATTATCTCGGAATGCAAAACTGGGTATGTTTGAAGGAATAGTGGTTCCAAGAATGTTATATGGTTGCGAGGTGTGGGCTATAGATAAAGTTGTGCGCAGGAGGGTGGATGTGCTGGAAATGAGAAGTTTGAGGACAATATGTGGTGTGAGGTAGTTTGATCGAGTAAATAATAATAGGGTAAGAGAGATGTGTAGTAACAGAAAGAGTATGGTTGAGAGAGAAGAGGGTGTGTTGAAATGGTTTGGTCATATGGAGAGAAAGAGTGAGGAAAGATTGACAAAGAGGATACATGTGTCAGAGGTGGAGGGAACGAGGAGAAGTGAGAAACCAAATTGGAAGTGGAAAGATGAAGTGAAAAAGATTTTGAGTGATCGGGGCCTGAACATGCAAGAGGGTGAAAGGGGGTGCAAGGAATATCGTGAATTGGAACAATGTGGTATACCGGGGTGGATGTGCTGTAAATGGATTGAACCAGGGCATGTGAAGTGTGTGGGAAAAACCATGGAAAGTTCTGTGGGGCCTGGATGTGGAAAGGGAGCTGTGGTTACGGTGTATTATACATGACAGCTAGAGACTAGGGTGTAAACGAATGTGGCCTTTGTTGTCTTCTCCTACCGCTACCTTGCACACATGCTGGGGGAGGGGGTTGTCATTTCATGTGTGGCGGGATGGCGACAGGAATGAATAAAGGCAGTAAGTATGAATTTTGTCATGTGTATATATGTATATATTTGTGTATGTATATGTATGTATACATTGAAATGTATAGGTATGTATATATGTGGACATCTATGTATATACATGTGTATGTGGGTGGGTTGAGCCATTCTTCTGTTTGTTTCCTTGCGCTAGCTTGCTAATGTGGGAGACAGCGACAAAGCATTATCACATGACAGCTATAGACTGAGTGTGAACAAATGTGGCCTTTGTTGTCTTTCCCTAGCGCTACCTCGCGCACAAGAGGGGGGAGGGGGTTGTTATTTAATGTGTGGCGGGGAGACGATTTGAATGAATAAAGGCAGACAGTATGAATTATGTACATGTGTATATATGTATATGTCTGTGTGTTGGAAAGGATCACAATTTTGCGCATGATCAAGATATTCCTATGAGTCCACAGGGAACATGAAACACGAAAAGTTCCCAAGTGCACTTTCGTGTAATAATCACATCATCAGGGGAGACACAAGAGAGAAATATAACAGTCAGTTGATATACATCAAAGAGACAAAGCTAGGATGCCATAGGAATGTCTGTGTGTGTATATATATGTATACGTTGAGATGTGTAGGTATGTATATGTGCGTGTGTGGACGTGTATGCATATACATGTGTATTTGGGTGGGTTGAGCCATTCTTTCATCCGTTTCCTTGCGCTACCTCGCTAACGCGGGAGACAGTGACAGAGCAAAATAAATAAATAAATATTTTTACATATATAATTGCTGTTTCCCACGTCAGCAAGGTAGCACCAGAAAATAGATGAAGAATGGCCCACTTCTCACATACACATAAACTCTACCTGATTCATGTTACATTACAAGCAAGGGTGTATCATCATCAGTTGATACAAAGTGGTATAATCTTGTCAATTAACTCACTTCAAAGGAGTCCTCCTGTCCCTGCTACTGTGTAGTGCAGCATTAAGCTACATGATCCTCTATAAAAAGAGTCCTAGGGTAACACTACGATCCCTTCAGAATACTCACACTCCAGTCCAAGCAATCCACCATTTCCCACATTAGTGAGGTAGTGTAAAGAACAGGTGACTGAGCCTTAGAGGGAATAATCCTCACTTGGCCCCCTTCTGTCCTTCTTATGGAAAAGTAAAACCAGGAGTGGAGGATTTCCAGCCCCCGAACTCCCACCCCTTTTATTTGCCTTCAACGACATGCAGGGAATACTTTTCATGGACATATGCTATTTCTTACATATATGGGAAAGGATTAAGACAAGTAAAATGCATTATTATTTTACTATTAAACATATATTTGGTGTTAGTAGGACTAGAAGTCTTCATCAGCTAAGCTTGTCATTAACCTAGCCTAATGAGGAGGGAGTATCAACCCCCCTTAATAAGAAACAAAAGCCTTTACTTTAAACACTATGGAAAAATGCATATGCTGTACATTTCAGCTGTTGTGATTATTTGTAAATAATCTGGAAGGTATAGGAGAGAGCATTAAGTCCCCAAATACACAAAATGGAGATTTATCTTCCACATTTTCCCTATAACAAATACTGTATAAAGAAAACTGCTTATATATTGTCATATTGCCAAGACATATCACTCCTTGCTAATTCCTGCATTTATAAAGCCACCAGTTTAAAAATATCCATGATGCAGGACACATGAAATCTAAATACAGTCATCCTGAAGATATGTTCATTTAATTTTTCATATTATCATTATTTTCATAAACTTAAAACCTACAAATACTTGGCGATAATTAGTTACGCTCAATGTGGAAGGGTGTATGGAAAATGGCAACAATGGCTTGTAAAAGGCACTGAAAAAATGCTGACACTAAGGTCAGGAAGTGCATACCACATCAATATCTTCATTACCTAGTTAAGTCTTGGCCAGTTGCCTGAGTGACTGAGTATACATGCAGGCTGTCAGGGCCTGTGGGTGTGGGTACTGGGAGGTGCACACATAACTTGTATCACTCCATCAGGGAAATATATGTATATATACATATACATATATATATTCCAGGTATATATCAGTTCACCAACTCTAGGACATACATACTTAAATACATAAGAATTCTTTTCTGATTAAACAGTGAATCCCTATACTAGGTGATAGTATATATATTTTTCCCTTTATAACAGTACAACACCACTTTTATTTAATCAAATTTAAAAGAAAGAAGTTACTATGGATAACAATATTAGCAACTGCAATGTTAATCCAAATGTGCAAGAATTATGCGACCTCTTCCCTGATGACAGGACTGACAATACCATACACTGCCACAGTCACACTACTGATAGTAAAAACATCATAAAAATATTTCTTTGGATTATCTCTCTACTCTTCTGAAAATTACTCAGTTCATATGAAGTTCATATTCCCATATTCCACTGATTAATCTTGGATTCCTAATTGCTAAGAGATCATGCTTGTTCTCTGAAACTCTTCATTACAACTCTAAATCAATTATCCAATACCTGACAGTTCTATACGCAAAGCTTATCTCATTCCTTCGCACTATGACCTTTGCAGCCATTTGCGATTCCCAAAAAGCAATTCTGCAATCTTAAACGACATATATAAGCACATATAAGCTTGATATCCATGTGTGATCAAAATCAGAGTCACATACTTTTTTCATACAGACTTTTAAATTACCTGAAGACTGACAAACGATATTATCACATTATAGTTAATACATATGGTTCTGAGGGAAGAAGCACTGCATGTTACATCATCTATCAATTGGTTAGCGTCAGTGTGAGATCAATAGGTAAGAGTGGTTGCTCAATACACATACAAAATATAAAGATCAGAATATAACCAGTCTCTCTAAGCTTACTTAGAAGACAGTCATAGTTTCCTTCCCTCAAAATGTTTTTCTTTAATCAAATGAATAATCATAAAAATATCAGCTGATTTTTCAAAAGAAATTCATGAATAACTATAGCTACCTATGAGCATCCACTGTGTTTTATTTGTGAAGAAAATGTTAATTCCATTTTCATCACATCACAAATCACTTATCACAAGGCTAAGTCAGCACAGCTCTGTGAAAACTAGTTAGGAATAATCATACTGTTAGCATGTCAGTTCTTTCTTGTGGGTTAGTTGTAGTTTAAAGTTACCAAAAAGCTATTAACTAAGTTAGTTACTCCACTGAATTAATGCTAAACAAATACTGTATAAAGGAACAAAAAGTCAAGAACACATGCAATACTGCAATACTGGGCAGAAATGTCTTATTCAAACAAAACAGCATTCAATCTGTTTTCCTAAGTAAAGACTTACTGTGTGAGAAAAATAACCATACTCAAGTGAAGATAAAGTTTACATATAATAACCTTGTTATACAGTTGGAATTCCATGTTCATTTTTGTAATGTTTTTGGCACAAACAATTTACATAATTAACCAAACTGACTCTGGTGTGAAAAAATCCAAAATTTCTAGCAACAATACTTTGTTCATAAATATTATCATTTTTCTGGGGTACGGATACAATACTTCCAGTAATATGCAATGAAAACATAATTGATTAATAAAGCATATTTGTTTAAAAATCTCTACTTCTCAACACAATGAAACTGGGTACGACAGATTTGAAAAAAGTTACAAAATTGAAGATTAAATTTTCAGTAACAAAATTGGAAATCCTTCCTCTGTTTACATAGTTCTCAGTACCAAATTGGAAATTCTTACATTTTCATATCACTCAGTAATAGTCTGTCAGTTAATCATTCAACTATTACTAGTTTCTGTTTGTTCTTACAATATTTCAGATGCTCCAGATCCCTTCTTTTCATTTGCAAAACTTCAAATGACAGGAAAAGAGTGCACATTTTACCTCACCAATCCTTATTCAATTTATGCTATGTGATAAGCCTTATATGTAAATCCATAAAGGATACTTACTATGAAACAACTTCACATTAAGAGTTCGTACATTTGAAAAATAATCTAACTGATTATTAGGAAAAAACAGGAGAGCTATCCAATATGCCCAGGATTTGATCAGCAGCCTAGAATGTATATCTAGCACTTATGCTAAATACAACTACTTGTAAAAAGTATATGTCATGCCCATTATCTTACTCTTTTGTCCTGTAGATGTACATCAGAAAGCCTCACTTTGGGAAAATGTCATCACAAAATTGAAGACAGAAAGACAGGCACTCATACATTCATACATACACACAAAACATATAAAATATATAAATAAAGAGCTAAGCAATAAATGAGTTGGAAACGATGTGATGAAATACTTCTATAGTAGCAGAATGGATGATGAATGAAACAGCTAAAGCTAAGCAATAAATGAGTTAGAAAAGGTACAGTGAAATACTTTTAACATCAGAGCTGTAAATGAGTTGAACAAACTATGTAAGGAAAGAGTGAATGCAGAGGCTTTAAAAAAATGTAACATGGTAAAGAAAATCTGAAATACCACCAATAAGAGAAGAATTCTCTTCCTAAAATGCTGAAGACAGTGATCACATACACTCCTGATTAAATGAAGCCAGACATAATAAGCAGAATTAAAGACTAATTTCATTAAAGAAACTGAGCTGTTTGCAATTTCCTGAGGATATACAATAACAAGGAAAGAGGAAATTGACAGAGGGGGAAATGGACTATCCCTTTTGATGAAAGAAAGTACCAAACTCCAGGAGATAATGGTAAACAATGGAGCTTTTAGAAGATAATAAATAACGAGAAGGAAAAAAAACGAAAAGTCTGCCTTATCACCCTAATAACCCAAGAAAACAGATTGGATAAACTTATATCCATGCAGGAATACAAACACTTGGAGATTAAAGTTTGTAAAACATTTTAAAGAAAACTCTTTTCATCAGTTTGTCCCAAATCACAAGGTTCACCTGGAAATGATGTGCCATCACTGCTCAATCAAGTCTTGATGTCTTATGTAAAAACTTTATATGTGGAGCTCATTACAAGAAAAGCAATCACAGTGCATAAATTGAAATACACAATGAAGCAAGAAGTGTCTTATGATAAGGAGCACACACTAACTACAAAAAAGCTATAAGAACTTATTTTAAGGAAAATATTGAGAAGCTGAAAACCAACTAGAGCTGTCCTCTACCAGTGGCACTGGAGTTCACCAGTATGGAGACTTTTGCCATGGCTACCCCCAAGGGAGTTCCTAGATGGAAAAGGAATCAGAGATAGACAGATGAAAACTAAACACTGGGGAATGAACTGTGGTGTAATGGATTTATGAAATCTATACTGAAAGTATAGAAAGAAGGGTACAAACAAAACAGAGTTGAGTAGAGGACAAAATAAAGAAGTAATGACTTAGAACCTAAGTGTTCTGTTACGTGGAATTATATATATAAAGGAATTTGCTACAGCAGTGTTACAATAGGGTTTTGAAGCATAATTAATCCCCGCTACTGAATGGTATACAGTTATCATACTTTTTATGCATACCATGAAACACACCAAGTAAATGTACAGAAGCATAAACAAAAATCACACCTTTATTTCAATGCTAGCAGAAACACCCACATAAAATATGATCTACATTAGAGCTTTGAGAACCAACTAACGTTTTGTGTTTAGCCATTCCCTTGAGAGTCACTTTCAGCATAAACTTCAATTTCTTTTTCTTTCTCTGACTTTAAATCATAGACCATTTTTGGTCCAACACCATACTTTTCCCTGAGTTTCATAATACTCTGCAATCTATTTTTTCAGTAATTCTACTTTCTGCTTGGTAGACAGCACTTTCCTTTTTCTCTAACCTGTTCCAATTGATTTTTCAACACTTTTTTTTTTGGAAAAAGACATCTTTGAGAAGTGGGTACCACCAATGCCAACACTTTCCCCAGAATTTGTGTCAGTGTTAGTACTTACTGGCCTCTAAACACTTTCTGATGCTATCCTCCTCACAATTACAAGTACCCAAATGAAGTGTTGAATTACACTTAAGACCTGTCATGACTTGACAAATAAATTGAAGTGTATGCAAAAAGTGGCTTTGACACATAAAGACTGACCAAACAAAGCAGTGTCTATCAATTAACTAGTCAGGTAAACTGGGGCACATTGGCTACTTAGCACTGTTGCTTGTAGTGGGGATCATGAAAATACAGTATGCCACCTTTGGATGGTGAACAAATTTATGTATATTGGAACATGGATGGGAGCCAAAGTTTTTCTGTAAGATGGGTGTCTTTGTTACCAAGAATTCCAGTAAAATAATTTCCGACTGTATAAACAAGTAAGGGGTGCAAAGACACACTGTAAAAGTGATATAGCAGACACACAGGCCAGGCTTCAGGCGAAAGGTAAAAGAGGGGACTGAATTATCACATTAAGGTAAAATGGGGAAAGAATAAGTACAAAAGAAATATCACATTGGTCAAGCAAAAGACAGATTAATTATTCAACAACTTTAAGGACACAAATCAATATAAAGAACCAAAAATATATATGAAATAACTCGCACAGAAATAATTTCACACTGCTTTATGTGATGTATGACGTAAATATGTAGGCTTCATTTGATGTGTTACATAAGTAAACTAGACTATGTATGTGTTACATTCAATGGTGATGAGCATATTCACTCCCTAAGATTCAGAACTTCCAATACCACAGAACTGGGTGAGAGAAAGATACCTAGAAAAATGCTGACACAAATCCCTACAGTATGAAGAAACTAAATGAACAGTACCTGTTTATGTCTCATGAATCAGATGTCGCTTCATCATTGGTACTTAGGTAGTGTGTTGAGGCCCTACACAAACTATGGGGGATGTTGTTTAAAGACTAGAGTCACCAACTGTTAAGCAAAGTTCTTTTGCTTCATCTACTGACAGGAAAAGCATTTGTGTATGCATTAAAAGGCACAATTGCCTCTCCCTCCTAAGCAAGAAAAAAAATTAAGAAAAAGTTTAGGACATCTTGACAGAAAATCTCATGGTAAAAGATAACATGGATTCAGAAAAAGGAAATTGTATATGATGAAGTACCTAAACTGTGAGAGAGTAAGCAAAATCTCAGGAAAAAAAATGACTGGGTTGACTTTATATTCATGGACTGCCAGTAGACCTTTGATACTGACCCCCATGGATGAGTGATAAGGAAAAGCTAGATTTCAAAGCTGGTATCAGAAAAGGGTTCCATGGATGAACTGATACTGTAAAAAAGCAAAGAAAACAGGGAAGTCTTTATGGGCTATGCTAAGAATATAAATAATTTCAAACAGCAAAAGACCACTGAGTCCTTACAAGGTTCTTTGTATTATGGAACACATCAGTAACTAATAGATTCGTGTGGTAAAAGTTGAAAGACACAGATGGCTCAAAAGAAAAAAATTTTACATTTTTCATTAAATAAAAAGATGCAAATAATGGTGCTACTTTCAACTACTCTAACTGATAAATCATTATATATATAAACAATCCTGTTAAAGAGAATTACTTTGCTTCATTTGAAGTAAATGTCTACCATCATGTCTGTATTCATTACGAGAGAAATCAGATGAATTTATCCTTGAGGAACTTGTCACAGAAACAATCAAAGCCTTTGACAATCTTTAATACCTGTATTAGATCATCTTTTAGTCTTCTCTTTTCTAAACTAAATATATTTAAGTAATTCTGTCGACTCTTACAGCATTTGTTTTTTGGTCCAAGCGTCATCTTAAAAGTCATTTTTCAAGAAGGGTGACCAGAATTGAACATAAAATCTAAGGCTGGGATGCCTATGAATCCAAGAATTTTGTTCACTCCTTTAACTACTTCTTGGAGGTATGTTTCATTCAAGTCTTTATGACCTGGGACTATTGAAACCAAGTCTTTTTGCTCATTTACATTTTGTACCTCATCGAAACTCATACTGAAGCTTGCCTACTCATCTTTACTGCTGTGTAAAATTTTGCACTAATAATATCAAAATTCATTTGCTCCATCTAAGCCTAATCCATCAATTTGTCTAGGTCAGCTTAAAGCTAAAGATGCTAAATTTCTTCTGTAGATTTATTTCTCATTTTGGCATAGTCTGTGAAGTTTACTGTCCTACAATCCAGACAATTATCAATTGGGTCCCAATATTGTTCCCTGTGGCAAAACACTTCTCGCATGTAGCCATTCTGAGGCCTGACTATCAATCGCTATTCTTTGTTTATGGCTTGTCAACTGACTTCGTATCTGCCAAATTACAACTCAATTGTAACGTGACTTAACCTTTACTAGGAAACTCTGATGTGGAACTTCATCAAATGTTTCCTGAAAATCTAAACAGATATCAACTGCTTTACTGTCATCATAAATGTTGATCATATCATGAAAGAGTCCAAGCAGATTTTTTTTTTTTTTTTTTTTGTGATTTCAACAACAATTGGTGTACATTTAGGCTCAGTGTTAGGATACTTAACATTTCTGGTGTAAATGATCTGCCTGATGAAGTTAATTCATAAACAAATACATTTCCTTATAACAGAATCATAATTACATATAGACTAATACTGAGTTTAATATGTTGCAGAGACCTACACAAAATGCAGCATGGATGAAAATATTTCTCATGAAAGTTAATTCTCGCAAATCTACTGAAGATGGGAAAAGATGAAAACAGAGCCATCTGTGACTGTCATATCAATGGAAGTAAGTTACAAGTTTGAATTCACAAAAGGAAACATAATGCTGATACTATGCCAAAATTATCAATAGAGAATCATTTGAATAAAATCATGATAAGCAAATTGACTTTCTGTCAGTGCTAGTATTGTCTTCAGTTGAACTGGGCAGTAAGATATTTAGGATATATAAAAGGCTTGCTCAACCTCATGCATTTACAGACTCCACTTGCATCATCTTTCACTGCTGGTGTAAAGTCATCTTCAGCGAGGTCATATCATCATTATTTGGACAAAAAAGGGGTACAACCTGGTCAAGAAACTTGTCACTCTAAGGAAGTCACTGTTACTGGATGTAAAGCATCCTCGAAGCTGCAGGAGCCATAAACGATACTGTGGGATTATATAATTAAAAGAAAAACTAAGTCCAAGCTGGAGTATGCTGTTTCGTCACTTTAGAAAACAAAAAGGTTAAATGAAGTCTAAGCAACAAAACAAGGATGGTGGCAGAACTGACAAAATTGAGTTTTGTATAGAGGATGGAAATTCATATCCTGCTTACAATGCAAGAAAGGATGATAAATGGGGAAAGAATAATTACCTTTATTTTTTTACCATCAGAGGAGACTCCACATCAGGGACAAAAAAAGTGTCAGCAGATGGAACAAATAAAACAAGCTAAGCAAAGGTGAAGCAATCAAAGATGGCATATAAAAATTCATGTGAACATCAAAATGTGAGGTTTGGAGATTGAGTCTTTAAGTGTACAGCACCCTCTCCACAAGCAAAAGCAGAAAATCAGACACACAAATGCACAAGTCCACAAATATCTTTTCAAGAATATGATTACATATCAAGTGAAAATAATACATACACAATCAGAATAATGTAAGGGAAGAAATTATACTTTGTTGACAAGAGCAAATAAATCTTGATGATGGGAAAAAAAATGTGATGAAGTTTTTAAAGTGTTTAGAAGGATTCTAGTACCAGCATTCCATCAAGCACATAGTGTCAGAGTAGCTGAATCACCATCAATATCTGCCACAAATTTTACAAATAGCTAACAAAAAGGACACATCAGCAATGATGTCCTACTTGGGAGGAGCGCTTACATAGCACTTGATTCTAACATGTCATCTATCGAGATATAATACTGGAATCAGAGAGGAACTAAATCCTGAGATACAGGGATATAAAGTTGAACATCTTTTAGAATATAAAGTGTTATATGGAATTCCATAATGAAGAATAAGGTTAAAGTTAAAACATGTTCTGTGGTCTATAATGAGGGAATCAGAAGATGGGTACCAATGCTAGGTAACAAAGAAGGTCAGAGACAAGAGAGATGTGTCTGAAGTGATGTCAACTCCTAAGGAAAACCAAGACACATCTTGAACATGTAGCTGGCACAACAGCCAAGTGCATGAGAGGAGGAAATGAGTACAGTACAGTAAAGAAGCAGACAAATCATATAACTAAAAGATTCAAAAGGAAGCACTAATGAAACAAAAGAGCTAAGAGCAAATTCCTGAGGCATACTGGCAGTGTATAGGACATATACCTCCAATATCAACAGTGTGCAATGAAGAGAGACCATGGAAAGAAATGAGTTGATATTATGGCACAGAAGGATCTTGATCCATATATAAGCTTATGGCTATGAAGAACTATGTTGAAATATTCAATAAGCCACTGCATTCATTGTTGTGGAGCTCAAAGAAAGGAACATTAATGCCAAGGTACTAAAGAAAAATGTAATGTCTGTTTTTATGAAAGGAGATTGGGAGAACAATAAATAAGAAGCCAGCATTGCTGAGAAGTATGGTCTCGAAAATGCTGCTAAAGATTGAGAAAAAACAGTTCAAATTTTGCTAAGGATAAACTTGCTAAATGAGAGGCAACATGTGTTCAGAGGGAGGAGGATACATATAATAAATCTTCCAGACTTCTATGAGAGAGTGGGTTGTATCCTCAAAACAAGATAAGGGTTAGTGAACTATGTGTTCTTGAATTCTAGAAGAAAAATGACACTGTTGTGGGAGATTGGGGGAAAGAGTTCAAGCTGGCATACCAAAAATTCCAACTCAGCTGAAAATTACCCACGTGAAGGGGAATAAAGTGCACATCAGAGATGCATTATGATTTGGGTCGGTAAGCAATGATATCCAAATAGGCTCTATCTTGGGGATGCTGTTATATCTGGTTTATGAAAAGGATTCACCAGAGGACTTTCATTGTACTTGATATTTTGTAATGGATTCTACAATTATGAAAAATAAGGAGTGTCAAGGATTCCATTATATCAAGTATATTATATAAAACCTAAACATGCTTCAATTTTGGTAAGATACATGGTTGATGGAGGTCAACCTAGCCATCTGCAGAGTAATGGAGATGGAACACCATGAAATGAGGCAAAGTGACAACTATCATCTTGCATGAGACAAACTAAAAGAATCTATATGTGAAAGGGAAAACACATGAGAATTGTTTAATAGGTAAATCATTCACAAGTCAATATCAAATCTGCCTGTAAGTAAATGTTCATAAAAGTGTTCAGAGTATAAATTAGATCCAAGTTTGAGTCTGCATCACTACTTTGGTCAATCCACTTGAGAAGATGTACAGATAGGTTAAAGAAGATCCACCAATAGGCAATCCAAGTTATACTTGATATAACAGAGAAGATACAGGGAGGGTATTGCAGCCACATAAATACCCACATCAGAAAAGAGAAAGGAGAGGAAATCATGAATACAACCTTCAAGTTTCTAAAATAATTTGATATTATTCAACTTTCTAAAATTACCAGGAACAGGTCAACCAGAGGACAAAAGAAACTAAACCTGAAAACCAAGACTGAAAAGATGTGAAAAACACTACTACAGTAACAGAGATGAGGCTAAATGGAACAACCCAAGTGGGAAAACAGTGAATGCTGAGAGTGTAAAGAACTTTATGCCACATGATAATGCATAAACATAAATGGTGTTCCGTGATTGTAAAAACTCTCTCCACTGTAGTGGAAAAAAATTATAATCAAACATAAAACATACCCACTCATATAAACGCTCACCAATGTAAACGCAAACATACACACAAAGAAAAAAGTAATTACACAACAACACACAAGACACATACATCCACCTTCACACAAACAAGCAAACGCGCACATACAAATACATATCATATTCATACACAGTGGAGAAAGGTAGTCCTAAAAAAGCTAAAATGGAAAACAAATTCCAGTCAAAGATATGTAATACATGTCCAGACTAAACAATGAAACGTATCCTATTCTGCGAATAGGATTCGACTGAAAGAAATGTAAATAAAATACTTTCCGAAAAACTGGAATCACCGTAGGATATGATTAACAGAACTGAAAAATACAAAACAAGGAACACAGGTTAGTCATCACTTAATAACTAATGTGATATGTCATAAATTAACAATATTATTCAACCCACATCCTATATCTTTAGCTTGTCTTTTAATTCAGCATTAGGTCCAAGAGCACCTCACCTATTATTAGTGTTGACTAATCACCTTAAGATTAGTCATTACTACTCTGATTTGGTGTTAAATGCAGGATTTACTATGCAAAAGTTCAAAAATTTCTTCTAAATAAACTAAGGACAAATGTTGCAACACGATCAAATTTCAGACAGTCAGTTAAAGTACAATTGAGACTTTCAAGTCTCAATAACACAGCTACTTTGTCAAACATTTACATAATCAAAATGTGACACATTTAAGTTCATTGTGCTCTCAAGTGAATTCAATTAATTCAAGCATCTGTTACATGTTATTTGCATTATTCTAGCATATATACAATGCATTTTAACTGGTTAAGTCTATTTGATTGAAACACTAGATTTTAATAAAGTTTTAGGTGAATATGTTACCAAGAATCTACTAGTTATTATAATAGGATTACCAAGTCTATAACTAAAAAATACTAAAACTAATGGAATAAATAGTTACAGGCTGTAATAAATACCACTCCCACACAGGAACACTAAATCAGGACACTGGATCAGAACTCTTTGTACATCCAACTAAAACAGATGAAACAGATATCATCCGTGCCCACCTGGAAATATATTGCAACATAGTTTAAAATGTTTCCATATCATTACATACAGCTCCTATGGAATGAGAAGTTGAGCAAGCATTGCACTTGTTACACTAATCCACTCTTGTTTTCCATGTAAAGACATAAATCTTGTATTAAAATGTTACCAACTTTTCACATTATACCTCTTAAAAACATGAGTTAGCAAAATTTTCTTTGTATATGCCTCTGAATTACACTTAAGAGAAAATGACATACAGCTTTTCTAAATCTTAATCACTTCAAACAATATGAATTTCAATTAAATGCAAAATGTTCTAAGTATGATTTATCAATTACTTTACAAAAAGTCTGAACATAATGGTGCAAAAATTTTAATGCCTGAAAAACACCTCACGTGCGAGCAACTCTTAGTACAAGATTAGCCCATGGAATATAAGTGTAACATACTGTTAATTAGTAACAGCCCATCAATATTTTTGACTGCTGCATTGTATATTAAGTTTATAAGTAAAACATGCCATTCGATTTTTGTACAATAGATAGCGCCAAAAGTGGTTGAAGTATTAGTGGAAAAAATACATATTCTTATACCACTCTTTAGTTCTCGTCACAAATAACAAAATCATGAGTTCTACACAGGCAACATCAGGTGGTTAACATTATATCATTTACCTGAATTATATTAAATGCTCACTTCTAAATATTTACCATGAGTGATATAGTCTAATTTTTGCTAACAGGAATGAGTAACTGGAATTGGAGAAACAAATATACATATATTAAGAAAGCACAAAATGAGCCATCAAAGTAAGAGCTTAGAACACTATCCCTTCGACTAGATATATATAAATATATATTTCACCCAAGGCCCAAGAACATAACCAAATGTTTGAATAGCTACACCCTGATTCCTAATTAGCCAAAAATCTAGACAGTTCCAAACAGTTCTCAAATTTTAACAGTCACTTAAGAACTAGTAACCAGATATGTTTTACTTTGACAAAAAATTACTAAGAAATAACCACCTTATGATGCCCATTCAAGAGTGTTAGGCACCCTGCCCCCATCATACCCCTACCCATGCAACTGTCAAAAGTAGCTAAGTACAGAAACACAAGTCAAGTGTCTGGAGTTGACTTAAAGATTACAATATCTGTATTCACTTCTTTTCAGCATATGATCAACTAAATGGCAATTACCGATAAAAAGTTTTAATTTTCTCTATAATAACCTCTTACAAGCTGTTATATAAATCAAATCAACATTTTCTGTTTTTCTCAATATCTAACTGCATATATTTGCTGTTTTTGCACTCAAAAACGAACAAATCTTATACATGTACTCTTATTTGTATCATTATTTGGCTCACTCAGTTTTAGTAAGAAACTATTTTTTTTTCCCAGTTCACTTGTTTTCAGACAGTAAATTACATAATTAACAGCAGACTCCCAATCTCAGAATACTGGAGGATGGTACCTAGGGAACAGTTTAACCTGACCACATTTACAAAGTCATATGTCCTGCATACAGGTACTCATTCACACTAAAAAATAAGTCATAAAGGAGAAAGCAAATACTGGTCAGTTTTGCACTGTCAAGAAAATTAGTTTTCGTTAATCCAAATTCTTAGCAACACGATATTAAATAATGAGAAAAAAATCTATCATGTATAGGCTTAAATGTACCATGTATGCATTGGAACTGTGGTGCTTCTTTACAACAGTGACCTGACCTGACACACTGCTTTATACCAAATGCTAAAATTCCTGAACAAAAGAAAAGGCCATCCTGCTGATTTCATATATAATATGTCCATGCTTTAGCTGCTCATGAAAACACTCGCTGTACACAGTCAAGAAACTACAGTACTTATGAAAGACTGATCCTATAGTCTTCCTTCGCTAAGGAAAAGCAAGTGTTCATATGAGAGTTAAAATAATTCCAATAATCCTCCAATATACAGAAGTTTGGGTGTCTACAATGGATGTGTGACTAGCATGGGCGGACGTTAGCGCTCTGGAGGTCTCTCAGTGAGACACGGTCGTCTCTTTTCTCGACAAAGTTTCTTGTGAACAGGCCAATCCTTCTGTTGACAATAAGTACCACAATATCTTGCTTCCTATTCAAAAGAAAAAAGGTAATTTAGTGTTATCTGTAGAAAGATTATCCACTCATCTTTTTTTTGATAATCAATATATTGTCATTATATCATTATTATACATATATACATATAATCAATCACCTTTTCTTCTTTTTGTAGTGTAAGACACAGATGAAAAGCAACCTTATTTAAATATACCACTATCTAGTTGCTATGTATACTTTTTTATAACAAGAATCTACTATCCACAGCCAAACCTGAGAAATTACTCTATGGTATATCTTTACTCCATCATATGCCTTGGTGTAGCCCATTACTGGCACAACATCTCTAATTACAAGGCAATTTCAGTTCTTTCTATCCAATGCATGTTTCTCACCCTTCTGAATGTACAGGCTCCAAAACCTCCTTTCACCCTCAAATGGCAGGTTATTTTTTATTTGAATTTCACAATGGACAAAAAGAATATGGTCATCAAATTTTCTGTTTCCCATTACAAATGAAAGAAATACATGTAATGGTAGAGGATATGTACAATAAAGTGAACTAACATGGACTAGTGGACATAGGAAGGAAGGAGTCAAATTAGGGTTTGGGAGAGAGCCCCTGACCCAAATTCAGTGATGACTCATCAGTATTCATAAAAGAAATGCATGTAAAAGTAAAGAATAGACAGAACAAGTGAGCTAACTTAAATGGTCATGAGATAGTCCTAAAGATAAGGTGTACTTCCTCCAGTGGAGGTGAGTACAGGGTAAGGGACTGCCTTTGACCCACATTCACAAATTGACACTTTATCACTAGTTATGGTTGGTATAACCTCATATCTATTCATATTTTCACACATTTACATTTCTTTATATATCTTAATTTTTTTTCATACCTATGTGCCATTTCCAAAAAAATGTAAGTCTAGAATAAGCAGCCGTATGTACCTATCTGCATTTCCATAAAAGTGTAAGTCTCTAGAATAAGCAGCCCTATGTATCATAATATTGGTAAGTTGTTCAATAAAATCCCTAAAATCTAAGCACTCGTACAATGATTCCTGTCACTTGCAGCACAAATCTTCATATGATGAGTCCTGCCATTTAAGGATTAACCAGTTTTGCCATCTCAACCTCAATCTCCTGGTCCCCATTATACATTCTACTTCCATCATGTAGATCCTCTTTGTTAGTCTCTTCACTCTCAACCAATCCATACTCCTACACAATTTCAGTACACCCTGTTTGTTTGTGAGACTATACTCACAACCATACCTCTCTTTACAAGTAATTTCTCATATGATCAACCATTCCCATGCCAGTTACTGTCCCTAGGCATTTCATTTCCAGCACATTCACCCTCTTCCTTTCCTTTGCATTCATGGGTCCAGTATATATTCATCAACACTGTAAGTACTATTATACCTTTAACCCATGCTTTACAGATAGGGTATATAAACCTTATCAAATTTTTCAGTTCATTGCAGGTAGGGGTGCATATGCCTAATTTTCATTCTCATGGTTTACTGAAGCTAAGAGGTGTATATATACAGCTATTAAGTAATGCCCGTAGTGATATCCCATGCACTGTTTACAGACACTATAAACAAAATTCTTCCTGTATACTTATCAATATATGTGGAGATATTTAATAAGCTTGTGCAATATTTGTGCCCTCATGTTATGTTATAATATTTGAAGCTGAGACTTTCTAACAAGATAACATAAAAGAAACAGTAATCATATTTGTTTGTGATTAGAACGCTTACAGAAACACCACACATTTCACTATGTATGCCTGTAAACTTTCCTGGAGTACTTTATACACCTGACAGGAGAGCAGCATAAATCAACTTTTAAATGCTGGGAGTCTTCATATGACAATTTATGTGACAAACACCAGGAGTTATCCTGTGAGAGCTTTTCTTTGTGCCCAAATTTGAACCTCCTGCCAAGCATACCAAATTGGTTATAGACACATCAAACAGCCTGAATAATCAATCAACAACACTATCATCCCCTTTCTTGAAAAACTCAATGGAAATCACATCTACTCACAATTCTTTAACACATTCCATTTTGAACAAAATTTTCACTACTTTTTCTCTCTTCGCCAGTGAGTGTCATGGTCTACATCACACCTCATCCCAAACACACCACATCAGTCTCCCTATCATTATCTAACATATCAAACAATCCTTCAAAATATTCATGTCATTTTTTCACATCATTTTTGTCTATTACTTTCTAATATGCTTTCAACACTGTCAATGTCACCCCCAATTGTCCTGATATTCTCCTTGCTCATTTTCTCAGCCTCTCTGAAGTTTGCTAATTGTCTTCTTCCAATCTCTCACTTGTTCTCTTTCCAGCTCTTGTACCTTTTTCTTGACCTGCCACTTTCTTTCTGTACTCCCCCCAATCACTCCTGGAGATATCATCCATATGTATGCCTTTTCTGTTTCATGAGAAATTTTTTTTTTTTTTTTTTTTTTTTTTTTACCTCGTCGCTGTCTCCCACGTTTGCGAGGTAGCGCAAGGAAACAGACGAAAGAAATGGCCCAACCCCCCCCATACACATGTACATACACACGTCCACACACGCAAATATACATACCTACACAGCTTTCCATGGTTTACCCCGGACGCTTCACATGCCTTGATTCAATCCACTGACAGCACGTCAACCCCTGTATACCACATCGCTCCAATTCACTCTATTCCTTGCCCTCCTTTCACCCTCCTGCATGTTCAGGCCCCGATCACACAAAATCTTTTTCACTCCATCTTTCCACCTCCAATTTGGTCTCCCTCTTCTCCTCGTTCCCTCCACCTCCGACACATATATCCTCTTGGTCAATCTTTCCTCACTCATTCTCTCCATGTGCCCAAACCATTTCAAAACACCCTCTTCTGCTCTCTCAACCACGCTCTTTTTATTTCCACACATCTCTCTTACCCTTACGTTACTTACTCGATCAAACCACCTCACACCACACATTGTCCTCAAACATCTCATTTCCAGCACATCCATCCTCCTGCGCACAACTCTATCCATAGCCCACGCCTCGCAACCATACAACATTGTTGGAACCACTATTCCTTCAAACATACCCATTTTTGCTTTCCGAGATAATGTTCTCGACTTCCACACATTTTTCAAGGCTCCCAAAATTTTCGCCCCCTCCCCCACCCTATGATCCACTTCCGCTTCCATGGTTCCATCCGCTGACAGATCCACTCCCAGATATCTAAAACACTTCACTTCCTCCAGTTTTTCTCCATTCAAACTCACCTCCCAATTGACTTGACCCTCAACCCTACTGTACCTAATAACCTTGCTCTTATTCACATTTACTCTTAACTTTCTTCTTCCACACACTTTACCAAACTCCGTCACCAGCTTCTGCAGTTTCTCACATGAATCCGCCACCAGCGCTGTATCATCAGCGAACAACAACTGACTCACTTCCCAAGCTCTCTCATCCCCAACAGACTTCATACTTGCCCCTCTTTCCAAGACTCTTGCATTTACCTCCCTAACAACCCCATCCATAAACAAATTAAACAACCATGGAGACATCACACACCCCTGCCGCAAATCTACATTCACTGAGAACCAATCACTTTCCTCTCTTCCTACACGTACACATGCCTTACATCCTCGATAAAAACTTTTCACTGCTTCTAACAACTTGCCTCCCACACCATATATTCTTAATACCTTCCACAGAGCATCTCTATCAACTCTATCATATGTCTTCTCCAGATCCATAAATGCTACATACAAATCCATTTGCTTTTCTAAGTATTTCTCACATACATTCTTCAAAGCAAACACCTGATCCACACATCCTCTACCACTTCTGAAACCACACTGCTCTTCCCCAATCTGATGCTCTGTACATGCCTTCACCCTCTCAATCAATACCCTCCCATATAATTTACCAGGAATACTCAACAAACTTATACCTCTGTAATTTGAGCACTCACTCTTATCCCCTTTGCCTTTGTACAATGGCACTATGCACACATTCCGCCAATCCTCAGGCACCTCACCATGAGTCATACATACATTAAATAACCTTACCAACCAGTCAACAATACAGTCACCCCCTTTTTTAATAAATTCCACTGCAATACCATCCAAACCTGCTGCCTTGCCGGCTTTCATCTTCCTCAAAGCTTTTACTACCTCTTCTCTGTTTACCAAATCATTTTCCCTAACCCTCTCACTTTGCACACCACCTCGACCAAAACACCCTATATCTGCCACTCTGTCATCAGACACATTCAACAAACCTTCAAAATACTCATTCCATCTCCTTCTCACATCACCACTACTTGTTATCACCTCCCCATTTACGCCCTTCACTGAAGTTCCCATTTGCTCCCTTGTCTTACGCACCCTATTTACCTCCTTCCAGAACATCTTTTTATTCTCCCTAAAATTTACTGATATGAGAAATTAATTTTCCTTATTTCAGCATCCACTACCCTTTCTCATACACCCACATCCCACATTCTGAATGCCACACACTTCATCTTTAAGCACTGCTTTCCTAAACATCTTCCACCGGTCTTCCACTCCCTAGTTTTGTTTACTCTAATTCTTTGCCATCCTTCATTCAATCTCTCCTGGTATCTCTGCATACATACCACTTTCTCAAGCTCACTTTTTCCACTTTTGAGGGTCACTTTCACTCTCACCTTCACCAAGCTATGATAGGACTTTCAACCTACTGCCCCTTTCAACAAATACACATCCACATCCTCTCCTCTCCACACTTGTCAATTAACACAGTCCACTAACTCCTGGCGATACCAAGCTCCACTCACTCATATATTGCTTATGTATGCACCTTCTCTTAGACCAAGCAATTCCAATGACAGTTCCTCATTCAGCACATATCTCAACTCATATCATACACCAGTGGGCTTTAAAAATACATTAAACATTGCTTACATTTTATGTCAATTGTTGACAAAAAGGTGCTCTGCTGTTGGAGATGGAAGGCATATTATCATATGGAAACAGACGTAGGAAAATTTTGTTCAACCAAGTCCTAGACAGAAATTCTGAAGTTTTGAGCAAAAATATCCTTTGCTCACTACTTAGCTCAAGAAATAATACTTACATATAATTCAATTTGGTATTTTGAGCAATTTCATACCTGAAAATACACTCAATGGCAATTAACTCACCTGGCATCTACCACATATTGAAAATTCTCTAAGTTCTTTCTCTATATTAGTACAAGGGGGGTATCGACATTCATAATAACAATCTTCCTCCTCCTCCACAACTTCACCATTGGCATTGAAGTATCTTGTTACTACAAAATCACCATATTGCTGAAAATGAAAGAAAAATATGAATTTTCATAATAAAGTGTACAAATAATGGAAACTACAGTTCACGGCATCTGGGGCTGAAACTGAGCTAAGCACTCATCATACTTAGTCTGCTGTATATCTTAACACAATATGCAATTTGAATATCTTTAAATGATAAGCAACAACTACCTCAATATGCAACTTAAGTGCCACACAGCCATTAACAATCAGTCAGGCAACTGCTTAAAATGGATGTGTATGCACTTCTCTGGCTCTGGCGCTCCAAACCAATAATCACTACGACACGTGAGGTAGAATTAGCAGTTTGAGTTTTGTGAGTTTGGTACTCTGTCTCAACCAAGTTAAAAGAACTGGTATGATGTGTTTCAACCAACCAGGTTAAAAGAATGGAAGGTGGTGGAAAGGGAACTAAGATACTGGAGAGATAAAGGTCCTGCTCAAGGAGTGGCAGACAAAGTGAAACTGAAATTTTAGGGTTGGGGCTTGTGATCAAGTTCTACAAATTAACACCCATAAAGCAGCAAGTCACCATTCTGTGCTCTATTTTGTGTGGTTTGCAGTTTAGTTATATTTGTTTTAGACAGTGTGGATGACCAAAAAGATTGGAATTGTGTAGTATGAATATATGTGCCAGTGAATATAAAGACTGCAAGGTAAGGATGAAATGAAGCATAACTGGAAAAATTTGAAAGACCATGCAAATAGTCATGAGAAGGAGAAAAAGGTGGTTGTGATGGGTGATACAAAGGAAAAGGTGGGATATGCATGTATATGACTGGAGTGATAAGAGATGAAAGCAAAACTAGGAATAGAGGGCACAGAGATAGGGTGTGGTGGTGAGGTATGGTGGCTGGTGACAAGCCAGTTTGCAGATGATACTGTGTTGTTTGCTGAAAGTACATTTGCAGAGGGTTGCAAGTGTATTTTGGTGCATGTAAGCATAGGTGATTGAAAGCAAATGTGAGTAAAAGTAAAATAATGGTGTTTGAAAAGGAACAAATTGAAGTATCGATTTTGCAAAGCCCTACAGACTGAGAAGAAAATGTACTAAACTGTGTTATAGATATGGTGGGAGAAAGACTGGAAGAGGTGTCAGAAGTTAAGTATTTGGGAGCTATCTAGGGTAAGTCTGCTGATAGGGAATGAGAGATAAGGGAGACTGCAGTACATGGTAGAAAAGTCATTGTATCCCTTTACAAAATAATGAAGGGTAGATGTGTAAATATGGAAGTGAGGAAAGGATTATGGGACAGCATAGTCTTCCCAACCCTATGGAAATGAGCTTATTGAGAGGAGCATGAGGTATGATGAGATGAAATGAAAAAAAGAAATGAGTGGGTGTAGGAGAGACTGGGTTTTCAGGGAATGCAAAGGGAATAAACTGAGCAGCAGAGTATGTGAATGTAATCTTTTGAGGTAATCTGGGCATCTGGAAAGAAAGTAAGATAGGGAGTTTACAAGGAAAGTGTATGACGTATGATTAAAGGGGTTGGTGTGAGAGGAAGACCACCATGGTGGAAGAATGCATGGAATGGTCTATGAGAGGGAAACATGTAAGGACAAGGATAAGTGAAGACTCCTTTACCATGGTCACCTCCTTGATGGAAGCTCATGGAGGGAATGAGGATCAGAGATATAGATAGAGAGACAGATAAGAGTGGATGATCATGCAAGTGAAGCATACTTTAGTCATGGTAAAGCAAATGAACTGTTTGCAAAGGATACTAAGGAATTCATTTTCTTGTCAAATTGAGTGTCAATTAGTGTTCTAAAGGCATTTAGTTTGTCAGCTGCTTTTGTGATAATGTTTGTGGTATGGGGAGTGAATGTCATGTGCGTGTTGTATATGATGCCCAGTATAGCTGGTGTTTTACAGACTGGCCATTCAAGGTGACAGAAGGCAAGGCCTGAGAGATACCATAGACCCTGGTGCTTCTCCAGTTTCTGGGCCCCTTACTCCCCATCAAATGGTATGCCCCCTTAATCAGGTATACTATTTTTTCACCCATACATGATTCCTATATCAGTTTTCATTTGATTAAGCTTTCCATACTCAGCCATAGCTTGCAAGTATTTCAAATACTTGCATGAAACCAAGCTCTACTTAGGGCCTCTCCAAAGCTCTGACAGGAGGATGCAGGTTGGGTTTGCATCTGTTTGTAGTCAAGAAAGAAACTGAGGACTTCTGAGGGAAGGCAAACATTCTATTCTACGAAAGTCACTGTTTCAGTAGGACAATGTAGTGTTGTAAATTTGTTGTTATTTCTATGGTGTTAAGAGTCAAGTGAAATGACAAAAAGATTATCTGCATAATCTTCACTCTATGGTCTGAATGAAATAAAGTGAGGTCATTAGGAGGGGACTGAAGAAGGATCAAGAGAGGAATGCTCCTTTGGGAACTCCACTGAAGTGCTTAAGTGTTTCAAAAAGAAGCCTCGTTGAGTGACTTGATTTTGATGCCCAGCCATAAAAGATCGCCAAACACTTCTATCATTGTTCTGGATGAGGTTAAGAAACTTTTATGTGTGAGCTTGTGTTGGGGGAGTTGTCTACTGCCACTAGAGGGGTTATGGTTGGTTGTAGCCTTCTGGATAAGTTTTGAGGTTTGTAGATAGAGTGGTTGTGGAGTGACTGGGTCTACAGTCATGTTGATAAGTGAAAGTTGGATGCTTTGCTTTATTCTACTGTGGATCAATTTTTCAAAGAGTTTGGATGATAAAGATAAAAGTGATGAAGAGTGGTAGCAGTAGGGAGAGTTGGAGGGTTTAGAGGGTTTTATGACTAGCACTATGTTGGCAAGCTTACAAATGTCTACAATCTTACAATGAAGCCAGAAGTGGTTGAAGAGATATCCAAAAAATTCCTCAATTATATCAATGATGCTCTGACGGATTTCTCAATATAAACTGCAACACTATGTCTTCAAGTATTCTGCCAGTTTGTAAATAAACTTCAGCAATGAAGGTCATATAAGTGGCAGATCTTTGGTGACAGTTTGGTCTCAAACATCCAATTGCAGAAACATTGAAAAACATACAAAAAAAGAAATCAATCAAAAGACTTTGAGAACTACATCAAATTATTCCTAATATGGTTACCTTACTGTTAATATGGACATAACACCAGACTTTGAGAACTACATTAAATCATTCCTAATATGGTTACCTTATTCTTAACATGGACATAACACAGGAGTAAAGCAAATGCAATATCTGACTGGATGCCATGAAACTTAATAAGCATGTCACTGATATAGTCAAAGCATTAGAGTTTCCATCAAACCTCATCATCCTTCAAGTTAAATTGAACAAAAGTTTTTCAAGTTAACACAGAAAGACAGCAGATGGCTATAGTGAATTCCAAAACATTTTGATGGAAATAGGGGAATCAATATATCAATTACATCTGGTGGGATAAATTGCATAGACTGACATGCAACAATATACTAATCAAATCATAGTTCATTCCTTGTCAGAATCCTTGCTAATTGCTAGAGAGGTGTCTGGTGAGGCATGGTAGATATATACTGGTGTATAATCCTATGTAATCCACAATTTGTAATGCTCATTTCTAGTTCTATATCTATGCAATCTTGGCTATCATATCCTTAGCACATCCACCCCGTTACACCACATCATTCCAATTCACTCTATTCCTTGCATGCTTTTCACCCTTCTGTATGTTCAGGTCCCGATTGCTCAAAATCTTTTTCACTCCATCCTTCCACCTCCATTTTGGTCTCCCAGTTCTCGTTCCCTCCACCTCTGACATATATCCTCTTTGTCAATCTTTCCTCACTCACTCTCTCCATGTGACCAAACCATTTCAACACACCCTCTTATGCTCTCTCAACCACACTCTTTTTATTTCCACAAGTCTTACCCTTTCATTACTTACTCAATCAAACCACCTCACACCACATATTGTCCTAAAACATTTCATTTACAACACATCCACCCTCCTCCGCACAACCCTATCTATAGCCCATGCCTCACAACTATGTAACATTGTTGGAACCACTATTCCTTCAAACATACCCATTTTTGCTCTCCAAGATAACGTTCTCGCCTTCCACACATTCCAACCCTCCCAAGTATACATCAATGGTACCTAAAAAACACATTCATATAAAAAAAAGTGTTAACACTTAATGTATACTGTGACTTACCTCCTCCACAGGATCTGCTGGTAGCTGCTGGATAGCTACCCAGTATAGAGACTGGTCTCTCGGGGTTGCAGTCTGTGAAGCTACTGGCTGTTTAGCTCCTACAGGTACTAATGCAAGGTTTTCCAATCTGTTGTCTACAGTCACTTGGTTTAAATGAATAACTTTCCATCCTGATGCAATTCCTCCTCTATGTGTTTCCCTACAAAAAAATATATAATTGAAAGACTTCAGCTTTTCATAAAAATGTCAATCTTTTAGTAATACCAGGAAAAATTCTCAAAGCAAATTATGTGTATCATATGCATAATATCATTCATTCTTAATGATCTTGATTTAATCATACAACCCTAGGACCCCTTTTTACTGGATTCCTGCAGCTTCGAGGCTGCACTACATCAAGCTAGAAGGGAACTGACAGACTCTCATGGAGCGAGATATTCCTTGATAAGACTGTACTTCTCCACAACCAATGACGATAACACATTCTAAATGAATGTAACTTTAAACTCTCAGCATGCAAATGGAGTCCTATGAAATCTAATTCATCTATATGTTGGGAATGAACAACCTAGGAGGCAAATCAGATGTTATTTGCTGAATACAATGCAGTGCTAGAGGCAAAATTGTATGAGAAACAGAATCTGATGTCTGTTGGAGTGTAAGTTTGAATGGAGAAAACTTGGAGAAAGTGGGATGTTTAGATACTAGGAGAAGATATGGCAGCCATAGGGTGGATGATGGCTAACCCATGTAAAGGATGACCAAGGTGAAGGATGACTGTGGTAAAGAATGATCAAAGCAAAGGATAACACATGGGAAGAATGACCTGAGTAAAGAATGATCCATATGAAGGTTAACCAATTCAAGTGCTGACCTAAGTAAAGGTTAATTCAGGTGGAAAATTATCTCACTTTTAAAGAGAGGCCTACATAATGGATATCCTAGGTTGAGATGACATGGGTAAAGGATAGTCTATGTGATGAATAATCCCAATAATGACTCAAATAATGGATGACCCATATGATGGACAGTTTATGAGGGGAATGATCTGAGTGAAGCATGGCCAAAGAAGGATCCATGTTATAGAAGACATAAGTAAAGAATGAACAAAGAGGAAACTGACCTAGAAAAAGGATGAGCAAGTGAAGTTTGCTCCAAATGATGGCTGACCTAGATGAAATGTTACTTAGATGATGAACTATGGTGACAAAAGACGTCCTCACCAGAGGAGGTCGTGGACATATTGGCCCGAGGTCCTGCCCCGACTGATGTCATAGGCCCAAGCGTAAATTGCAGCCCCATTTCCATCCCTGTCGATCTCTACTCTGGCTTCAAAAGCGAACTGCTGTACAAGGCAGATGTCTCTCTCGTCTAACAATGCATACTTTGTCTGTAAAAGAGGAAGTGCATTAGCTGGATGCTTGAAATGTGCAAAGATTTAACAGAGTGAAAATATGTCCAAACATGTATGAAATGATAGTTTTCATTACATTTCCTGTGTCACAACTACAGAAATTTCTGTTCTAGTACTCATAATACTGGATTCTTGTGCCATAAATTTTGAAGGCATTGCATGAAATGGCTTAACCTATTACAAAATGATATTCACGACTTTTCAAAGTTTTATAAAGCCAAGTAAACTAAGAAAGTAATGAGTTTTAGGTGCTTCCATAGAAGATTGACAGACTTCTTTTTTTCCCCACTGGAGGCTCCAGTTTCAGTTATCTATTACCACACTGATGTACAAGGCTGTATTTTCAGCACAAACTTGAAGGGTGTGAATCTTCAAGTTATCCAAGCTATTTTAACTACAAATACACACGCAAAAAAAAAACTGGTCATATACTTAAAAGGAAGTATTCATAGTTTACTTTCTAATGAATTGATGGCACAGCTTCAAGTTACTCTATATAAGTATATAATTCTGTACTTTAAAATCAGCTGAATATAAAGTACTTTGTCTTACCCATAGTAAAATGTTTATGCACGAATGTGTAAGCATTCTTATGAGTAAATTATGACTTACCTAATTAATAGGTACACAGTATAAAAGTGCTAAACACCTTTTCTTTTACTCCATCGCCCAACCATTCCTGTTTTAAAGTCATTTGGGCATGAGACTGGGCATGCTGAATCTGCAAAAACTCTACTTATTCTGAGAGGAATTTCTAACTTTCATTTCTACCAGAAATTACTTAAGTACAATATCAATGAGGCAGAGTATTCCTTTATCTAAAGGATGTGTAAGAACCTCTCTTCTTCACTCAATGATAGGTCTTTCAGGAATTTAGTTCAAAGCATCTCTAATCACTTCTGTTGAAGTAACTTTACTTTTATGTTCTGATGTTGCTAGAGCTGTATCTCCCATTAACAAAATAACTAACTGAGGTTCTCTTTTCTCATTTAACTCCACTTTGGATGACTTGAATTTTCCCTCAACCCATGACGCTCTTAATAATCCTATGCCTCTCCCACTAATCATTTTTTTGCAGTCTAAAAAGCACTCCACTTTTAGGACAAAAGCAATGCGAAAGAACCAGACGGTATGTGCCTATGAACTTGCATCCATGGTTACTCAGCTGAAAAAACAACCCTTCTTTCTTCCTGGAAAGTTGAATTGGTACAGCCTATCCAAAAATGCGAAACTATTCTAATCCTTCCTACTAATGTCCTGCTAACTTTGACTTTTGCCATTTCCAAAGTCAATGAACCCCTTTTCAACTCCCATTTCTTAGTATATCTTGAACCTAGCTGTCTTTTTCCTGACCATCTGCACAGCTTTTGCAAGGTAAGATGAACAGGTGAAATCCTATCCTATGCTCTTAATGTCCAGTCATGTCTGTGAGACTTATGAAGAATCCTATGTTGTAGCCTTTGATACATTAAAAACTTTTAACAGGGAATGGTAACAAGGTCTTATCCCCAAGCTACCCTCTTTTAACTTCCGTCCCACATTTTGCTCCCCAACCACTAGCTTCCTTGCCAGCCAATATTCCTCTGTAACTGTTGGTGGATCAACCTCTCCTTCTTTCCCTGTCAACAGCAGTGTCCTTCAGAATTCTGTACTGTCTTTTAAACCCTTTTTCCTATTCATCAACAATATCTTTTCTTAAGCCAACAAGAAGATGCCATTATATGCTGATGACTGAACACTGCATTCCTTCAAATCCACCCCATCCTCTCTCACTTCATGTGCCTCTCATTTTATCACAACTTCCTCTAAATCTTAGGTTCTGAAAGGACTTCACCTGGTTATGTTTCACACCTCGGAAACCTAATTTCTGCCTCTCCCTTTCTAACATCCCTCATAACTTCCACAACCCTAATGAGGGATCTGTAATTCCATCAGCCAACACAAACATATCTTGGAAACCCCACACTACACAAATGGCTAAGTCTACCTCTAGGAAACTGGGAGTCCTCTTCATGTTATCATTTCTTTCCTCTTCTAAACAGTCATCCACTGGTCCACCTGTAGGTGTTCTAACTTATATACAAACAACATAGAGTTGAGTTTAAAACAGACATAATTTTGCCCAGTCTGACCTCAAAACTTAACTCATCCTGTGTAGCAGTGGTGGTTTTTCCATCTTCTATAGACACTACCTTGGTTTCTACTCCAGAGAGCTTGCTGCTTATGTGCCCCTGCCATTAACTGGACCATGTCAAATTTGGCAAGCCACTGTATCATTTGATACCTGTATGGCCCTTGGCAATTCAAGGATAGACTCTTGTGATGTCTGGTTTTATCCCAATGCTCCTAAGCTTTGGAACAATTTACCTGCTCATGTAACACCTACAACCTGGCTGATTTCCTACTTCCTCCAAAAGTCTTCATATATTTTTCCCTCATTAAATCTTACCATATTCAACTTAATGTCTGGCCTCACTGTGGACTTATGTCTATGACTGGAGCCTTCATTATTCTATTCATACTTACCCCAATACTAATTTCTATGAAAGGGTCCTAGTAATACCCAGAGCCTTTCCAAAGGCTCCTGCAGTCCAAGGCTGTACTCTTTCCAGCAGCTGGGAAATGTACACTCCTTTGGAGTGAGAAGTTCACTGATAAGACTGCCCTATCAATGATACAGACTCGACAAAGGGGACTTTTCACTTGTGGTAAGTCCAGTAACACCAGAGCCTCCAATATCATATCTATCTATCTATCTACAGATGTATAGTGTCAACAAAAATACTTGTCTGCCTCACCATATATCTTTTCAAAGGCGATGTCACCCTTACACTTCAGTACTTTGTAACCTCTCCTTTAGCCTTGACTACATTACCATCTACAGACATCTGGGCATGGAAGTGGCAAGGTTCCTGAAGTACTTTAGGTCCATGTTTTTGGTTCATAAGGTCTTGATCTTTTGAATGAGGCAAGGCAATGATGAGGTGTTGCATGAAGCAGCTGCATGATCATGCACTCTCAGCATCTCATGCATTTAAAAAAAATCTCAAGTGTACCCACATTTTCTTGCTTCCTGGCAAGAATGTGGGTTTTTCCTCCTCAAAAAAGTAAGAGGTAACCATCCTGAAGCATAGACGGAAGAAATACAGGGCTCAGAGGCGAAATTCCTAAAATAAAATGGCAGTCAAAAAGTCAAGAAAGAAGATCCTTCCCTAAAGAAAACCTGAGGTGGCTTGCTGGTGCTCACACCATTACAAACATTTTCTTGCTTCCAGGTGAGAGTCTGGACTTTCTCCTCCTTAGAAAGGTAAGATCCAACCATTTTGAAGCATAGGTAGCAGAAATACAACACTCAGAAGTGATATTCCTAAAACAAGGAAGAGTAATTAAAAAACCTTCCTTCAAGATAAATTGTGGCAGAGTGCTGGTGTTCACACCATTAGAAACAATAATCTTAGGGACCAGATGTACAAGGATTTCACCCTAAGAGTATCATATGCTTGTAACCACAATAAACCTTAACCTTGTATCCCCTCTGAAAAAAAATTTGGGGGGGAGGGGAATAATGCTTTTTGTGTAAACTATCTTTTATACTTATTTGCTATTTCTTCTAATAGCAAGGTAGCATCTGGAATAGATGACTGAGCCTTAGAGGAAAACTCCTCAGTTAACTCCTTCCCATGTTCCATATTTTGAAAAGTAATAATATAGGATGGGAGGATTTCCAGCATCCTGCTCCCACTCCTCTATATCGCCTTCTACAGCATGCAAGGAATGTGTATACATATACTTTTTTATTTCTTTCATTCTTCTGTCGTCTCCCATGTCAGTGAGGTAGTGCCAGGAACATATGAAGACAGGCCACATTCCTCACGCCCCTCCTTTAGCCGTCATATACAATGCACCAAAAACACAGCCCCCTTTCCACACCCCAGCCGCTTTTGATACCCTCGTTCAGTTCAATGATAGCAGGTTGCCCCATGTATACCACATCAGTTCAATTTACCCGTGCCCAGGCACACCATTTCACCCTCGCCTCCTGCATGTTCAGGCCCTGACCACTCCAATGATGTCGACTCAATCCGTCTCTAGTCACCTTCTCCACTTCCCTTCCACTTCCGACGCAAACATCCTCTTTGTTAACTTCACGCTCATTCTCTCCATTTGCCCAAACAATTTCAGCACGCCCACTTCAGTCATCTCAACCACACTTCTTATTGCCACGCACCTGTCTTACCTTTTAATCACTTTCTCAATCAAACCACCTCACACCACATATCATCCTCAAGCATTCAAATTCCTATGTATATTACTATATCATCCGGTTACTTATTCATTCGTTTTTCCTCCTTAAGATACACCCAATTTTCCTCCGGCAATATCGAATCTTTCTCCATTCTCCTTGTCTTCCTCTGGTAATTTAATTTGACTAACTCACGCCGCTTGCCACTAAGGCACTCAAGAAATTTGTCTGTCTCAAACTCCTTGATCCATCTTGCCGGCTTAACTTTTACATTTTACATTATCTGTTCACTACTTTACCCGAAATAATTCTGAGGTTTATAAAAGGCTTTTTTAAAGACGAACGCTTTTGCTTCAGTATCACTTATATATTTTTGTGGTGAGTTGTTAACATGAATTTACCAATATGCATCCGGTGATAATATGAAATTGCTGGCAACGTGTAATTTGATGATTCTGCACAAGTCTTGCTTGGTACAATACGATGTGTTGTCTTTCAGTAGCATAGTTACAGATAATTTTTTTTTTTTTTTGCGGCTTTTAGTCACTTTATAGCATGATATATAATTTACAGCCCCATACTACTTAGACAAGAGCTTCGGTCCTCCAATGTTCACTGTTGATGCGGTTATTTTGTGAACTGCTTGCTACACCTCTGCTGGCTTAGCTCTGTCTCTACAAAGTACATTCGTATTTTTTTGATGGCGTTCAATTGTCTTCCGAGTTCCATCATTGGTAAGTCGCTGTCAAAGACCTCCAAATGTGTGATGGTGTCCTCGTCACGCTGATTAATCATCAAAATGTTCTTATTTTGAATGAACAACACAAAACCATCAGGCATATTTTCTTGGGGTTACTTTTATATTTTTTTCAACTACAAGAGGCGTCAGTCCAAGCTGTTATTTTCCCTCTATATTTGTTTCATATATATGAATAATAATTATTGGATTAGTTTTCCTGCTACTGCTTGCTTTCTCTCTTCATTCTCCTCTAATTTTCTTTTCAGATATCCGTAAATATTGAGTTAGTTCCGTCGATCAATCTAACCTAACCCAATATATTAGTAAGTATGGCCCAGTCAATTCAACAGAAAAAAAAAAAAAACTGCTTTAAAAGAAATTAGTCTAACATGTCTGTTCGTTCGCTGGCACTTCCAGTTTTTGCCGAGTTCTTATATTCATCTGTTTAGTTAACTTCTTCCCCCCCCCCCTTTCCATACCTCTGGTATTAACATTCTGCTGCAGTAAATACTTCTTTGTTGGTAATCACATACATTCTTTGTCTTTATGAGATGTGAATTCAATGTATACTTCCTATTCCCACATTAATCTCATTCCTTTTCCTCTTGTCCCAATGAAAGTTCTATTCCCTTAGCAGCTCTGATGTCAGTCTTTTCTCCATCATAATCTCTCCCTTTCGCGTCCAAAAAAGTAAGATGTAATTACTTAAACGGTTCTCTTTTTTTTTTTTTAATTCATTCTCCTACTGACTTTTATTAAGTATCTGCAGGCGCCACCTGCAACTGGTAACAACTCAAGCACAAATTACACACACACACACGCACAGCCTCCACTAGGCTGCACCATGGTCAGCAGACGGGTTTAGGCAGGAGCATGGTCAACAACCTCACCCCAAAGGAGCCCACCTTACTCCTCCTCTCGCGTGGAGAGCAAGCCCCGAAGCTGAACGAGCCCCATAAATGGTTTATCTCTGGGAGTTACATTATAATTACATGATATGACTCGTCTGTGTAGTGTGCCAAATCAGTAATTATGTGGAGCAATGTGTTATTATTATTCTCTTCGCTGGTGTGTTAATTGTATCACTGCTATTCTCACAGTTTCATCATCCTTCATCTGTTCTCTCGTTTGTTCATCCATTTTCATTGTCATATTCAAATCTACGACTATGACTATTTCCTTCTTCGTCCCATTTTACAGTTTGAAAATTCTAAGTCATCTCCAGATCATATCACTGGTGGTTTAGCTTAGGCTTTTCAATATATCTTGTACTTTGGTCGATTTCATTATACCCAATTGTTTGCAATTTATGTGTTCAATCTGATACTGACAGTAATTAGTTAACATTTATAACGACTAATCATCATTAGCAGTCTTCATTTGCAATATGTATAATTCAAAATACTATTACAGTTCCATGTTCTACATTAACTATTCGTTCAAGGCTCCATGTTCTAAATGTATTTCCTTTGTTCTCTCATTAAGACATCTTTCACACTTGTAACATAAATATGAACTTAATATATTCAATGACATTTCTTACGTTGAATTCTGTTATCATGCCTAAGTATTACTGTAAACTATCCTCCAACATTTATTGACTCGTCTTTATCTTTTAAGCCTTTATCATAATTTACATTTTCGTATCAGTGGTTGGCCAATCCCATACTCATGCATTATCTCTAGCCAATCCTGAATAAAAGGAGTATTGCATGGCATAATTTATCCCATTACCCAATCCTTTTTCGTTTGTCGTAATTTCAAACATTCATCCATCCTTTTAAATCAACCCCTGACCTACTTCAACCAGTCTCCAGCTGTCCTACAGCTTATTAATCACCATTTTTTTTTCTCAGATTAACAAAATTATTCCTCTTACTTCTGTTTTATGGTCTCAATCATTCCAGGCGAGTACGAATAAAAAAAAAATATATATATATATATATATATATATATATATATATATATATATATATATATATATATATATAAACACACGCACACAAGACACACTTATAGATGTCTGACGCCATGTCTTTAGTAGTTTATGAACTTAGTGACAGGCTTCATAATATTACATACCATTACGAGAGAGAGAGAGAGAGAGAGAGAGAGAGAGAGAGAGAGAGAGAGAGAGAGAGAGACATTATGAGTAAGAGGAAAGATTTCAAAATAATTACAATGACTCCATCTGCTGACCATAGACAAAATGATTTACGTGCGAGAGAGTAATAAAAAGCGTAGAGAGTTCACACTTGGGGAGGACTTTCCAAGCTAAAACTGTAATACGCGCGTGTGTGCGGTAGAAGGTGCGAGTTCGCGTATGTACGCCAACTCGCTGGTGTATATTTCAGACTACAATGTACATAACAAAGCACAACGGCTGACTACTTTTACCCCCACCTCCATGGCCTGACATCCTCTGCTGGTCTGGTCCAGCCGCTGTTGGCAGCCCTGACTCTCACATGTGGCGACTATGACGTCACTTCCAGCAGATGCGGGTGAGTGGCATGTGGGATGTCAAGTTCTGTGTACATTATATTATAATCTCTACCCGCCAGATGCATAATCTTGGCCTACGGCAGATAACATTCACATCGACACTGACAATCAAAGTAAACCTTGGAGATAAGAGAATAGTCAGTCGCTTAGACTAAAATACAATAAAAGAGAGAAAAGTGTAAAATCAGGCAGCTGCCATCAGCTGTAACGGTCCACATGGTCTTGTGATATACAAAGGGATCAACAATATTCGTGCAGAGTACTAGCATATGGAGGTTATCGATCTTGAATTTCCACGATTATCATTTGTTTTCCCCTCAACCCTCCAACTGCATACTACAGGAGCGTCGTAGTCTCACAGGACCGAGGAGAACAGCTGGGGGGAGAGGAGCTGGAGCCTAAACGAGAGCAAGTATCGCCACACCAAATATTTCATGGCGGTTCGTCGACCAAGAGGGATGTGATCGATTCTTATATTGATCACAGAGACTGGGAACAACAGACACCGACCCGATTAACAGGAAGAAGAAATACCGTTCCTCTTATTCCTCCACGGTTGCAATATACATTGGCATTCTGGTAGGCTAGTCATTCCAATATTAACAATTATCTATTAAATATTTGGACCTTCCTAGCGTCACGAACGCGGACAATATTGGTTGACTTTCACCGTCTCTTAGAAACTTTGTGCGTTCGTTACAACCACAAATTTTCATTCAATTTAAACATATATATATATATATATATATATTCCTATGAGTCCACGGGGAAAATGAAACACGAAAAGTTCCCAAGTGCACTTTCGTGTAATAATCACATCATCCTTTCCAATATATATATATATATATATATATATATATATATATATATGAGACAGCATGAGAGTGGATGTGAGCGAGCGAACGAGGCCATTCCTTTGTTCCTGAAGCTACTTCAGTATCACGCAAGACGTTAAATCATATATAAATAATATATACATATATAAATTATACATATAATTTTTTTACTATACAAACATTTACGAGATAAACGTTAAATAATACTTCCTCCTTTACAGTTATACATATTTCAGTCATAAATCTGCTGCTGTCTTTCCAGGTTTGATCACAGGTTTTCCGAGGGCTCTGAGGCACAATACCTTAATAGCGCTTCAGAAAAGCAGTATATCATTTAAAAATATACATATTGATATCACATATTTGTTGGCAGAGCTTCTGAATCGTGTTTATTCGTGAACTGATTCGTAAGGCGATGGTGCCACCACCTTACCCCACCGACATACTACAAATTATCAATGGAGCCCTAAAATCAATCATGAAGGAATAGGTAAAATAGATAGAAAAAAAAAAAGTGCACCGTTGTTTTTCCCAGAATTTATCTGAGTCGCAAGAATTTCCTCCTAAGACATGGTTAGTTGGCAACACCGATCTTAAAAAGGGGTTCTGATAAGCACAATCGCCAGTGCCCGTGAAATCCTTGCAGTGGAAGGATATATCGCTCTGGGCCTGCTGTTTCTTTGTATTTTTTAATGGACTTTGGGTTCCACAAACCCATCGCTAATGGAAAAAATATAAATAATGTACGGTGCTTGGGTCCCACACACCAACTGCAAAATAATGGGAGACTCCAACGGCTTGGTGGCCCATTACCAACTACCATTTATTGAAAAACAAGTTTTATCATTTATCAATCATGTAGGTGACGTGCGGGGCTAATTTATTTACATTTGTCTTGCAGGATTAATATCTCTCAGGACTATTTGAACTACAGACCTTACGTATAATGCCTCAGAGAACGGATAATGCGAGAGATGATAAGTGTTTCCTTGAAAGAATAAGTATTAGGCCATCCCCAACCAGCCTACCACTGCAATCCCGCTCTGTCGCTGCTAACTTGCTACTAACTGCCCGACGGAAACGTCGACTATCGAGGTGCTCGTTACTGAAAATTAGATCATACTCGTTGGACACGTCTCTCTGGTTTTACGTGGGGGCTGTACCACCACATACATACAGGTACTACCTCAGCGAGGACACAAATTCGAACCACAATGCCACCACGAATGTCTGGCCCCTACCATGGGATTGGGCCAGGGTTACTGTCACCCTCCCGGAATCTTGTATGAAACCATTCCTAAATGATGGTCCCCTTGCTGATATCGCTTCAATGGACCAGTGTGCCTATGAATGCAGAAGCTGCAGAATACAAGAGGACACATGGCGCTTTACCCAGGAGACAACAGATGTTGACATTCGAGCCATATTGGGAATATTCTTAAATTCAGTGGCTCGCACAGAAATTCAATCACCTTTCGACTCAGGTAATGTGGTGGAACTTCAGACATGGCGCGACCATGTAACAGTGCTACCATGACGGAATGTCGCTTCGCATTTGTTAAATGTTAGTCTTCGTTTCGACGCGCTCCGGCAACTAAGGAAGGGAGGGGGGGTGACTTCCCTCCTATATAAAACTAAATAGAGAGCTTTATTTGAGACGTATGGCCTGTATTACACCCCAGGTGATTACTATGGAGGAACAGTTACTTGCATTCCATCCATAAACCTGCAAAAATACGGGGATGAAGATTGTGATGGCTTGACACACACACACACTCAAAGTCCTGACTGTGTGGCGTACCTCTTGAAGGGCGCGAGGCTTGGACGACAACTACACCAGGTGCTGACGAAGGCGGTACCACGGGAACGTGACGAGTGGCTCACTCCATCCATACCAGGGAGGTCAGACCTCCTAAACAACTAACTGGTGGCACGGCTCTCGTTCGCAAAGCCCGCGCCAACGAACCACACAACTCCCAAAGGAAATGACTAACAGCGTCGACGGGACCGCAGGATCCAGCGCCCTCTGCTACAAGACCAGGAGCGGAGATATGTTGGTGGTACTGCTGCTGTCGGTGCACTCACTGCCAACAGCTGTGGATGGTGTGGCACGGCAGAGATCGTGCATTATTACAACACAAAGGCAGTAAACACTTTCGACCAAATGTGTGGCAGCTGCTCAGCTCGCTGGGGGTTAGCCACTTTCGACCAAATGTGAGGCAGCTGCTCAGCTTGCTGGGGGTAGCCTATATGAAGAGGCGGCGTCATAAGCGTTGGCTCTGGTGAAGCCGTGGGCACAGGAGCGGCTTCATCATCCACGGAACCTGTCAACGTCGCTTGGTTCACCGGCATCGCTACCCCTAACCCGCCATGGTAGTGGCACACCAGCCAGCCGAGAAGAGGAAGCGTGTCCTTATGTTAGAAGGGCACACACACAGGAAAACCAGAATCCGCTACGTGCACTCTGGTGAACCCGTTCGTCGAAGCCTCTCTCTAACCTCCCTGTCTGCCTGGACAAAAGTGAGGAATATCATAGATTCCCATGTCCTAAATACATTGCATATGTACTCTGACTGTGTATGGAACAACATGAATGCATCGCACAGCTTTTCCCAATCTTATAAATGGCCTTTTCGTGAATATCATGACTTCAAAGAGGATGGTGGTCTAAGCTATACATGGCCTCGTCAAAATCCGAAATTTTTTCCTTTTTTTTTTTGATCGTTTTTTGGTGTTCTGTCCAGCAGATATGGTCGTTCGGGGAGAAAGGGCTTGTGTGTGATGAGAGATGATGGTCTGCTTGACTATACGTATAAATCACGTAGAGAAATTATTATAATTTTTTGCTACAGTGCCTTAAGTCCCAACGTGCACATCACAACGTCGCTTTCCGCTATTTTTTTTCTTTCTTTGTGTATAGCTGCCACTGATGTTTATACACTCAACTCCTTCAATAGTGACTGGAGATTAAGGACAGTGTTTATTATCAATAAATCATTAATACATTTAAGTTTTTTTTTTTTTAATTCTTCCTCCTGGTCGGGTCTGCTGGACCCAACCCCTACTGATGAGTGTTACTGTTTCGTGGAGTTACTGTTCCAGGGGCCAAGGGAGAGGGGAAGACCATACTTTTGTTCCTGGAGGCGACAATTTCTTTGGCACTTGGCACAGACCGACTCACTCAAGAAACATGGTCGCAGGTGAACCGGTAGTTTGTTACGGTAGCCCAAAAGTCTCTTATATCAACTGACCTTTCTTTAACAAAAAAAAAAAAAAAAAAAAAAATCGAACTATCGAAAATTTTCGATTTTCCACTACGGACCATGACCCATGATGGACGTACAAGAATGCAAATGGGAAGGGGAAGGGGCAACAAAAATAAAACTGCATTCAAAATGTCCTGAATAGAGAGCAAATCGGTTTTTTTTCCAAACAGGAGCGTGTAAACCAAACCAAATGGAGAGTTAAGTCAGTATATTTGAAGGTAAAGTGT